>NC_047067.1:15114150-15414150 GCF_902459465.1 Asterias rubens
GCTTACAGTATTGCTTCAGGGCTTTCATTTGGAAAATCCACATGACATGACCAGAATCAAAATGAGTTGAACCGGCAGGCACTCGGAAAAGATCTTTCTCATTTGTCTGTTATACATTTATACTTAAAGACACTGGACGCTATTGGTAATTGTCAAAGTCCAGTCTTCTCACTTGGTGTATCTCAACATATGCATAAAACAACAAACCTGTAAAAATTTGAGCTCAATTGGTCTTCGAAGTTGGGAGATAATAATGAAACAAAAAACAACCTTGTCACACGAAGTTGTGTGCTTTCAGATGCTTGATTTCGAGACCTCAAATTCTAATTATGAGGTCTCAAAATCAAAATCGTGGAAAATTACTTCTTTCTCGAACACTACATTACTTCAGAGGAAGCCGTTTCTCACAATGTTTTATACAATCAACAGCTCCACATTACCAAGTAAGATTTTATGCTTACTAGCTCATTTTAATAGCTCATTTTGTTGAGCTATTAACAATAGTGACCACTGCCTTTAAGAAAATAAATAATCAGAACAAGATTCATAGTCAAACAATTTTTTGTTACAGAGATATGATGTATATTGATGAGGTAGCCTTGTAACATTCAAATAAAAAACTCAAAGACCACCGGGCTTGTATGGTCGTGAGTTTACTGGCCCGATGCTTAAATCGCTGGCCTCGGGCTTTTGGTGCAATATTAATATTGAGACCTGTGTCTCCCCTATACAAAAGGCCACAAATGGTTGAAGCGTAATGTAATGATCGTAGTTATCGCTCCACAATATCTTGATACTTGACAAATGTGAAGAATGTATGCATTTAATCTGTGTTTATATTGTATGGGGGGAAAAAAATATATATATATTGTTTACAATGTGTTCTCAACAAGAATATTCACTCTCTGAATGATTTCTCACTGCTTTTGTGCGAGATCAAAAAACATGTCTATAGGCCCATACTAAGTTTCTTTTTGTCTTGCCACAATTCCACATGTGTATCACATCAACACTCTGAATAATTTAATGCTATTTCCTCAAGACATGCCGCATTATACTTGAATATTCACATGCTAGCTGCCTTGTATGTGTCAATCAAGTTAATTAGGCAGTCCTATTGATTAATTTCTACCAGCACAAGTATACAAAGACCACTCAGCTAGGATTTACATACATGTAGCAGTTTTTATGGGCTAGTTTTTTGTTTATTACAGTATCATCATTACAGGAAGCTTTATTGTGTATGGTATTTTTGTTTGTGGAGTACATGTTGCATGGATTTGGATAAATTAACTTCAAGTGGTGAAGTTTTAGTACCCTTACGCTTTTGGTTTTTGTACACAAGCACATTATTAATATCACATGTAATCAATCTACATATTCATGAAGTTGTCCTCAACTCAGACAGTGGCATTTTCACATTAATCCTAAGTCTACATTTTCTCAATCCGTTCCTCCCCCCCCCCTCCCAAAAAAACTAATGCATCCGGGCACTTGGTATCCATGGTAACCAGATCACCTTGGAAACTCTATCACTGAACCGGAACGTGTGCCTAGCATTAAATGTCACCGAAAGGGCAAGTGCATGTAGGTTTGGATGTGTGAAGAGAATGACTTTTTTTCCCCGCCATTTTTTTGCTCTTCTTCATCTTCTTCAGTTTCATATGCAGTTACATTTGAGGTTACTCATTCTCACGGTACTCTAATATAAAACACATGTGAGGTTTGTCTTGGGAATTGACCTCTAGCGGACACGTGTATCAACATGTACGTGTGTACATGGTATGGTATTCTATTATGCAACTATTTAAAACTTGTTGTCATTACATTGTCCTGTACCCAGAAAAGGAAGTGAGGCTCTGCACTCTTCTTTGAGGTACACCAAATATTTTTTCAAGCAAAAAAGGCTGTAAGCAATAAAATGGCTGTTGCCAAAACTAATGTGACATTACTGTGTTGTTGCTAGAATTATCCCAAAGAGATGTTTTCTTGTTCCCATGCAGAAGTCAACCTTTTTTGATGACTAATGAAAGGCAGAAAACCAATAAAATTTCCACACCGACTTGTCTTGTAAAACAACTATGCACATCAAATGTACATATGGGAGTTACTTTCTCCAGTAACTTTTCCTTACATCCTTCTTCCATGCACAAGACGATATGCACATTGTAATAATGGCAGTTCAGTGGAGTGGACAATTGAAAAAAAAAAAAGCGGAACCAAAATACATTTGAGAATGTGATGAGAAAGGAGCTTTGCTGCGCTGAAAATCTTGAACAACATTACATAATAATAATAATAATAACCGTATTTATAACGCGCCTTTTGCCAAAGGATACAAAGCGCCAGGTATTATTACTGCAAGGAGTGGGGTGAATTTTTGAGATATAAGACCTAATCCTTAAGCGCCATGTAATGGTTTACAAGGTGCTGTGGCGCAATATGCTGCCAATCCAGCCAGGAACACCGGGGCGAACCCCTTCTCTTTTCGATAAGTGCAATGTGTTCTTTTACATGCGTTTTACACAACACCGGGACCAACAGCTTTACGTCCCATCCGAAGGACGAAGCAGTGGTTATGTGTCTTGCTTAAGGACACAAGTGTCACGGCTGGGGAATCGAACCCACACTCTGCTGATCAGAAACACCAGAGTTTGAATTCGGTGCTCTTAACCGCTCGGCCATGACACTCCCGATTACACACATGAAGACTTGTTATCAAGCTACATACATGTACTATAGTGTTACATCATTGCGCAATACATTATAGGCATTATAGGCAATACATAACTAGTTCAATAGTTCTTGCCTGTATTGCACTATGCAAATTAGCAAGTTAACAAAGAATCACATTTATGCATTCACAATTTGCGCTAAAACAAAAAAATAAAAGCGTGATTGTCTTTTAACCCCCCCCCCCAAAAAAAAAATAATAATAATAATAATTTTAAAATGTCCACATGACATGTAAGAAATACGTCTTTGCAGCTATTGCGTGTAGAATGATTGGTAAATTCACAAACTTGTCAACCAATGAGCTTAGTTGATCATTTTAAAGTCAGTTGGTTACTTCAGAACTAAAAAATACAAATGCATCAAGCCTTTTTGGTACCTGAATCCATGGTAAAGTAAATGTCAATCAATGACATTGACTGACTTTCTCAATACAGTAGCAATAAGGGGCGATGATTCAAATCATCAATTTCACTGATCCAACTAAGTAACCAAAAAGACATTGCAGTGTAATCTCACAAGTTATTATTTTTTTATAACCGATAAAGTACTTAGTTGAATTGCATCAGTAAAACAAAATTGAGTTTTTTTTAATAATGCTTGGTATGATACCACTAATCCTCATAAAGGTTTCATCTGAAATAAGTAAATTTCAATTGTGCATAAATTGTATCTGTAATATATTTTGAGAAATCATTTCATTTTCAAGTAGTTTAACAAAAAGTAAAACCGGCAAGTAAATATCAGTACAATGAACCGACTGATCCCATGCAAAGTCACCCTCGGGCATTCCTTTGTATCCTTCCACAAGATACTATGTGAATTGTATCCGACCCCAAATCATTTATAACTTACCTACATGTAGTCAGTTTTTTTTTGTGGTTTAGGCCATATATTATTTGATAGATAAATTTATAATTTAAAGGATAAATACACACATAATGTGCCACTGTTAAAGCCCACACAAACGTATTTTGTTACTGTTATGATCACAAACGTATTTTGTTACTGTTATAATAATTGATGTTTACCTCGTCAGTTGACATGAAATAATCGGGATCAAACTGGCTCACTGAAGAATATGATCCGCGATCCTTGCGGGTCCAAGTCATGGCAGTAAAATCCTTACAATGGTGGGCTTTGTAGATTCAAAATAACTACAAGACGTCCAACTGCTTGTAGGTATTTCTCATCACAGTATCAAATGGAGGATGAAGAGGTCCGATAAATACACAAGATTTCTTCTCAAATCTTAAAAGTCTTAGAATGATGTCAAGATCTACTTATGAGATATAAAATCCTGGCTCCAAGTACATTATACCAGTTCAATCGAGCTATAATTTTGTTGAAACCTTCCGGTGCAGTGTGTACATATGCCTTCCATTACCTTCAGGTATCCAGTTAATTTATCGTCCACATCTTTTTTCCTTGGTACAGTACTCATATGGTTACCTTGGTTAAGGAACAGTGGATGGTTTCTGTTCTCTATCAGGTAAATGTCTTGAGACGCCGAGGAACCGGGCACTCCTAGGATGTGAGTGATCTAACAGATGACAGGCAGGAGGAAGAGCTACCTTAGAGCATCCATCTTGTACGTAGCCGGCTTCTTAAAGACTTCACATAAACCAGCAGACATTAACCACACTGTTGAGTGAATATAAGTCTCGGTCTGAGATGCAAGGCGGTGGCCTATACGTTACACACTGTCCATGTATCCAAGATGCATTTCCTATGTGCGCCGTGCATGCATACATGCGTGCAGCATTCTCTCTGATGATGATAATGATGATGATAACTAGTCGAAGCGGACCTCCATCAAATCACCATCGAATCAGACCCGGCCTTAACACGTCAGCTACATCTACAAGCCATCATGGCGCTGGGCGTACTTGACTAATGTAAAGGGTGAAGCAGTTCACCCACACTGCCTAGCTTGTGAACGGGGCGTGTTGTATTCAGTTGGGGCCCTTTGGAGTATTACAGATGCAATCCAATGCAAGAAACATCAATACACACGCACACACGCACGACTATTTTTGAAATTCTGCATGCACTGGCTAGCCAAGGTGATTATTTATACGGATACGGACCGCACCATTAGAATGGGGTTAAGGCAAATCAGCATACAGCCGTATACTGTAAACAACAACTGACATGTTTTACAGATGTGAAATTATGACTACGGTTGTCTGTGTGTGCGCCATACATGTACACGCAAACTGCATATTCAGTCCATGTAATTGTTAATCATCCCCACTGTCTGTCCATTGATCTTACATAGCATGCCAGAGTGTTATATTATGATAATGTGAAGATAGTGGCCATACCATTTTACAGGGAGGTTGGCTTCTACATATTCAATGCATAGCGACATACCAGCAGGCTGTATGAAACAGCAGCCCAGACCCCTGCTTAAACCGCTGACATTCTCAATAACAATTAACTCGCTCACAATATATCGCTCGGATACGGAGTCTACAAGCCTTTGGGCTAATAGACTTTCTTAATAAGCAGCTAGAATGTCAAAAAGTTGATCACCATGGAAATTAATACAAGCAAGAAATGTATTTCACATTACACGCAGAGAAAGGCTCACGTTAATTGAAAAATATTAAAATCTTTGAATCTTAATTCTGAATCCTAATGAAGTGTTAATTACCTTGACAACAGTACTTGTAAAATCATAATTGGAATTTTTAATTTTTCTTGATCTTTGCACTGCTTGAGAACAACCAAGGGGGAACGTTTTTATTGGAGCAAGCGCCATGAGCACTTTTTTTGTGCATACCGGCACTATAGAAGACGTCATTATTATTATTGTTAAATCATAAATGAATAATGTACCAGTCCGTGTACATTATGCACAACAAATTATACACATTGTACATGTATTTTCCAGCAATTTGCAAAGGCAATGAGTGTTTAAAGATGGTAAAATCAGCTTATTGCTCTTTCATTGTTGTTTAATAATATTTGTTTTTGTTTTTTGTAAAGTGCTTAGAACACTGTGTATGAAGCACTATATATATGTTGTATAATATTATTATTTTATTGTTTTCAGAAAATATGCATCCAATTGGTACGGGGTTCTTGAAATGTATGACAAAGCCTCCCTCCTTCCCAACCCGCCCATGTAATATTTTGTTTAAACACGTACATGACGTGTATGCTATGTTTTAATAATGTCCATCTGTAATGTCCCTTTTTGTCTCTTCGTAAATTGTGGCATCAGGAGATTAACTCGATAGTAATTTAGTTTACTTTTTTAAAATCCTTCAGGGGTGCTGCTTTTTTTGTTATTGTATTGTATGTTCTTGGTTTTTTTTTTCTTACTGTTCTTATTGTCTGTGCTTGAATTTTTGCCTGTGAAATTAATAAATGAAATGAAATGAAATGAAATGATTAATAACTTTCAATTCAGATGCTGATAGTGTCAATGATGATGATTTTCGGACACACATACAAGTGTACAGCATTTATGTTCTAATAATTACTAACAGGAAACAAACCCTAATGATATACGAAATTCAATGATTTCTGTGTAACATCCACCTCAGAAATATTCCCATGTTAATTTTGTGTATTGTATGTTTAACCAAACAGGTAATGAATACATTATGTACATATCAACACCCCAAAAGTAGGTTATGACATATGTTGCGATACAGAATATGTCATTTAATACGCATAAATGTATGTCAAGTTTTTATAACTACACCAAACTGCAAACAAGCCTGCTTTTGATCCACCTTTTTTTTTTTAATTATTAGTCCTTAAAACTAGATAACTACAATGTAGGATAAATTTACCAAATGACTGACTCTATTTTGGTATTTTTATGTCTTTGTCGTTGGCGTCCAAGCTTAAACGTCTCTTCAGGGGGAATTTGACACTGAAGTTAAAAATAGTACTGTATTATTATAATTATTAATAATATTATCGTTATTAGTCTATTCATACGTAAAATGCACTTATAGGCCTAACTGTAAGAGTTAAATAAAATGCACTTATAGGCCTAACTGTAAGAGTTAAATACAGACATCTGAAAACACACATGTACCCAAAGACTTCATTCATCCATTTTGTGAAAACAACTTTTTGATCAAAACTCAAGCTGGGAAAGGTTGAGACGTGAGCCCAGTAAATGTAGCCTACATGTAACAAATATTGGCACAAACGTTTTGAAATGAACTTGTTTTATGCGACATTCACACATTAGTCTGCATGGTATCAGGTTGGCTCAGTGGTTCCTGTAGACCCTGGTTCGACTCCCACCTCGGACCGGAGCCTTGCATGTAGACTGGGTTTTCAGTCCCTATCTAATTGTGTGGGTTTTCCCCCTTTGACATGTTTGGGGTTTTCCGCCCACATCTAAAACTGAAAATTTCTTCACAATGTCTAGTCATTCTGTTATTGGCAATAATAAAGGAAGGCTTTTGAGAGCTGGCTATAGCAAACAATAAAAGATTTTTTTTTCCGGCTGTGAGCGCGCAAATGTTAAGTATTGCGCGCATAGGTCTGAGCATTGCACACTACTGGCGAGAACTTTTAAAAAGGGACCCTCTAAAAGTCTCCCATTGGGCTGTTGGATGTTTGCGTATTTTGATTAGCATAATATGGAGCTGGTTTTCATTTTGTAGTTTATTGCAAAGGAATTTGATCATTAACTTTAACAATAGGAAATGGGAATGTACTTTCTCCAGCAAAGAAAAAAGCAAATTTAAACAAGTAAACTAACACACTTTGATTGCAATAATTCCAAGAAGTTACTTGTTTAATTGAATTAACTGATTGAATTCAAAACCATCTGTCCATGTGACATTTCATTCCTGACATTTCTGAAACAATTCAAGATTGATGACATTCAAGATTCAAAAACGTTACGCAGTTCTTGTGGGGACCAATGAAAGAAATAGTCCCCATAAAGTGGACTGAATATCCGACATCTTTCAAAATTAAGCTTCATGTTTTGCTTCTTTTGTTGGATTTCAAGTAGGCTAGGGCTCGAAGTTCACACTGGACCACAGGCCTGAGGACAGTGATTTAAGCCAGTAAATGGCCCAGTAAACTTAAGACTGTACAAGTTATTGGTACATATTTTATGGACTAAATTTAAAGATCAAGCCTTGATATTAACATTGATCCGCAGGCACGAGGCCAGTGATTTAACCTCCGGCCAGTATACTCATGTCAGACAAGTCCAGTGTTCTTGTGTTTTTCACTTGACTAAAAGTACAACATTGTGTAACTCTAATAATATCTTTCAAAATCTTTTGAAAGTGTTCGAGACTGGACACCATTGGTAATTGTCAAAGACCAGTCTTCTCATTTGATGTATCTCAACATATCCTCAAAATAACAAACTGGTGTGAAAGTTTGAGCTCAATTGTTCTGTCGAAGTTGCGAGATAATAATGAAAGAAAAAAACACCCTTGTCACACGAAGCTGTGCTCTTTCAGATGCTTGATTTTGAGACCCCAAAATCTCAATCTGATGTCTCAAAATCAAATTCGTGGAAAACTAACTTCTTTCTACGTTACTTCAGAGGGAGCCGTTTCTCACAATGTTTTATACTATCAACCTCTCCCCATTACTCGTAACCAAGTAAGGTTTCATGCTAATAATTATTTTGAGTAATTATAGTGTCCACTGCCTTTAAACCATGACAAAAATTATCAGAATTTTCTTAGAGATTGTTCAAATAGAATCTGATAACAGTTATTTTTTTTTCTGGTGAGAGTGAGACAAATCATTAATGTTTACCTAAAAAAATGTAAGAAGAAAAAAAGACATCGCTAATGCAAGCGTTATAAATGAATACATTGTACATTATGTGTATTATTCCCCCCCCCCCACATAATGGAATCGCCCTAATCTACCAGTTAATGCACAGGGCTGGATAATCATGTGACAGCTGTTTAGGGGCACTGCATGTGGGATCACCGTCGCACAGCTTTTTATATCCTTTATCAGCCAATTGGGCTCCTCACAAAGTGATCAGCTTAATCAACCATTTTCGTAGACATTCTTGTCAAAAGATACAACCAGACACTTTTTAAAGGCAAAGTATACCTTTGGTTTTGGAACCGGTGGATTTAAAAAAAAAAAAAACTAACCGGTGAAAGTTACATTTCAAAAAGTGGTAGCATTTTTTGAGATACCATGAAAACATGCAGTGAATGTGTCAACGTAGGAAAATAATCTTTTAAATAGAACTCTGACAGTTTCGCTTCTCGGATTAAAATTCTTGTAATATAAAAACTGATATCTTTTTACATATAACACAAACACATACATGTTACGCACAGTTAACTCAAATTGTCCAATCACTTGTAAGTGAATATTTTTTTAAGTATGAAACCTCTCCTATTTATCATGTTTAACATAATTAACTGCTGCCAAGTAATTTGGAGCATTATAAAAACCAACTAATGTAATGAAAAATAGAGACATACATGTAGCTTTATGGTATTTGCAATCCTTTAAGGCCCCATTGTCCTTGCATCAAATGCACTGGTCGTCCCTCCGCACATTCCTGCGATCACAAGATTCGGAACATCAGTTACCAAAGACAGTTGGGAGACTCATCTTCCCAACACTATGATTGCTGGCCTATCCAGCCATGAGGCGTGGCCCGAGGACCAACCAGTGTTGTAGCCATGGTGGTGGGCAGTGCCGGGCAGGCCTGCCCAGAACCATGAACTAACCCGTTCACGCAGTACTCTGATGGCCCGAGGACCAACCAGTGTTGTAGCCATGGTGGGCAGTGCCGGGCAGGCCTGCCCAGAACCATGAACTAACCCGTTCACGCAGTACTCTGAGCAATTGTGTTGCCCAGCACAGATTTCTTAGAGATTGCTAAATAGCAATAATGCAATAATCTTAAAACTTGAATAATTTTGTTGGACCTTGGTGGACAAAATTGGATTGAGAGCCCACCTCTAAAATTGGTCTAGCTACAACACTGCAGAGGACTGTCCACTCATGTTCCAGGCCAGGCTGCTGATACATTCCTACAAGCATCTCCTCATCTGAATGCAAACGTAACTCACTGTGGCCTGCAGGAGGCAAACAACTACACCCTCTCTGGTATCAGGGTCAGAAGTTGACGCTAATGTCCTATTATTTATCAGCGAATCAAGATCTTCATTCAAAATGTTTAAGCTGGAGTTTCAAGTTTAGCTCATGGGAAATTCACTTCAGCACAATTAATGTTTAACACCAGCTTTCAAGTGCCAAAAAAAGAGGAGTAAGTTACCAATCTCATAAAAGATTATATTGTCCACTCAAAAATCATTTAATATCTTTTGCAAGTGACAAAGATGAACTTAATCAATCTTACCAGATGTGAAATAACCGTATTTTTGAAGATTCTAAACTCTGAAATTCTAAAATAATATATGTACATACATGTTATGAGAGCAGACGATAGATACCTGTACACAATGTGAAACCCACTCTAGGGCCCCATTTACTGTTAATTAAATTTCCTGAACTACATGTATACACCATGCTCACATGGTACTAGTACTAGGTTTGAACTGTACATTGTACATGTACAATAGCCTATACAATGAAAATGGGAAACTATTCATCAACAGAGGGCGCCCTTCCATTGTGTCATTCTATTTTTTTCCCTTGCACACATGTACGATCTGACCATGGAGGTATCTGAATGGTACCAGCAGTAGATTGGAGCAGTTTGAATACTTATTTTCTCCGCAATGTGCAAACTAAGTTATACAAAATTATTTGTTGAAGACACTGGCCACTATTGGTAATTGTCAAAGACCAGTCTTCTCACTTGGTGTACCTCATCATGTATGCATTAAGTAACAAACCTGTGAACATTTGAGCTCAATTGGTCGTCGAAGTTGCGATATAATAATGAAAGAAAAAACACCCTTGTCACACAAAGTTGTGTGCTTTCAGATGCTTGATTTTGAGACCTCATATTCTAAATCTGAGGTCTCAAAATCAAATTTGTGGAATATTACTTTTTTCTTGAAAACTACATTACCTCAGAGGCAGCCGTTTCTCACAATGTTTTATTCCATCAACCTCTCCCCATTACTCGTTACCAAGAAAGGTTTTATGCTAATAATTATTTTGAGTAATTACCAATAGTGTCCACTGCCTTTAAAGCCATTGGACACTTTCGGTAAACAGTATTGTCCAAGGCCCACACTTCGTGTATCACAACTTCTATATAAAATAACCCACCTGTGAAAAGTTTGGCTCATTCGATCATCGGAGTCGGGAGAAAATAACGGGAAAACCCACCCTTGTTTCCGCACGTTTCGCCGTGTCATGACATGTGTTTAAAATAAATCCGTAATTCTCGATATCGAGAATTGATATTGTTTTAATGTTTTCTCAAAAAGTAAAGCATTTCATGGATTAATATTTCAAGAGAAGTCTTTCACCATTACCTTCTGTAAACCCTGTAAGTTATTTGTAAATCTGTGGTGAACTTTTATTTTTTTTCTGTACCAAAAGTGTCCAATGGCTTTAAGGAATGTTTTCTACAAGATTTGCATGGTGTGGACCATAAGGAAGCAACTTTAAAAAAAGATATGCTTACAGGTACAGCTGTGTGTACCATCTTAAGAGGCCCTGAAAAGCAGTTACTGTTGTGTCAAAGTTCCAAACATCATACTTTGCAAATCTTCAGGCCGTTGTTCTGTTAAAAATTTGACCCTGCGTGATATGATGACATTACAGTATAGTACATGTCTCGACTGCTACGACATCACATCCAATCTGAAACTAATTTAAATACTAAATTTACTTGTAGTATAATGTTGTTTACCAAAAGACAGAAGAACATTGTATACTACAATGTACACATGTATGTACTTCTAATCTTCTATTTCTATTTTCAAACTCCTATGTCCTGACAACCTAAGTGTATTTTTCCTATGCTAATCATTACTCTAACTCTAACCCTATTAGGTCTAAGCCCTACATGTATCGATAGCGAGAACATAGCGAGAAATCACAGGGTTTTGGGACTTATAGGGTTGTCGAAAAATAGGTTTTCGGAACATGGGGTTGTCAGAACACAGCGGTGTCAGAATTTAGAGCAGCCACCCTTGTTGTTTTGAATGTGTGACAATATTGGTAATTCACAATAAATATATCTTTCCAATACATGTGTTGCCTTACCAAATAAAGGTTTCACTGTGGACCCATTTTGTGGATACCACATCTTCTTTTTGAGCTTATGATTGATTCATTCAGGTACATGAACAATGAGATGCAAAATTCATTCTAAGTTTAACTCTTTCAGAGACCACTTCATGAGATGCCCAGCTTCATAAAGTTTGGAAAGAGTTTTTTCAAATAAGTTGCTTTGCACAAAACAAAATTAATCGTACTGTTTTGTGTTGCCTATGGGTCGCAAGTGTATATGTACAAATGTATACGTTACATTGTGCGTTTGATGACACTTTTTGAGTTGCATACCATAGATCATAGGTCTGATAATGGTGCTTTTGGAATACATAAAATATATTCTACATAGGTTTTAAGTTCATGTACTTAGGACCTTGGCACTAAAAGAGTGATTCTCTACATAGCAGGCCTGGAATTACATGCAGAACTCACAGAGGCCAATTTGTCCTCCATTGCCCCTGGGCTTGGCCTTGGTTCCCCTTCACAATTTCCTCATAAACTTTAAGATTTTCCAATGGAAGAGCCCTTTGCACACTGAAAACGACCTTGCCCTCTCAAAGATGAAATTCCAAGCCTGATATAGTTTACCTTTAAAGGAATGTTACAGAATCGATAAGAAACAAAAATCGTGAAGATCACAGATTTATATAAAATTTACACGGTCTAGTGATGATGATAGTTGAAAACATCCCATGAAATATTTCTGTCTGAAATGTCATTTTTGAAGAAAAATAAATAATCTAACTTTGCGTTTGGAGTTTATCGCTCACTGAGCGTTTTATTCACTTTTATTTTGGCATTGATGCAATGCAAAATGTGTAATCGGTTTTTCACTATTTTCTCGTAACCCAGATGGCCGGTTAATCTCAAACATCTACAGGTTAGTCAGTTTATGTATATGGCAGATTACATAAAGTTCTTAGCAACTGTTTTGTGTGCAAAACCCAAGTCTGTAATGTTCCTTTAAATTATTCATACAATAGCATAACAATTTCTGGCCCACCTTTCTATTGCATTTTGTAACCATTGCGAACTTAGTTCCACAATGGCTCCATCCTAATGTACATGGTTCAACATATTTGCATGCTTGGTCATCTGGAAACCTAGACTAGACTTATACAATATGGACCAGCGAACCAGAACAACTTAGGTATTCTCTTCATCAAATTGCTCCACTCTCGGTAGAAAAATTTAACAGGTTGTACATGTAACTCATACGTGTATACAGTGAAAAATATGGTTGTAGTGAATAGATGATCTACAGTATGCATGCCTATAGGTAAAATCAAGTTTAAAAAAACTTGTCATTATGAATAATTGGACCTACAAATGTACACCAAAGCAAGGCCAAGTTGCAGTATTTTTAGCTTCTCATACATGTACAATGTAATCACCTACTTCCATGAAAGTTTCACAGATTGATTTCATTTGTGTGTGTGTGTATAGTTGAGGACTGTCATCATGATAACCAAGTAAACAGAATGTCCGTACCTTCAAAAATTACATTGCATCTTCACGGCTATGCATCCTGCCATAAACTGTAGAATTTTGCTTATTTAATCCTCAAGTAATTTTGTAAAAAATGAAAATAAATGTTGCAATGAACTGAAGTGGTACATTTGTTGCCTAGAAATAAAAAAAGAGCAGTTACCTTCATGCATGGCGGAAGAATATCACTAATATTCACTCATATGGTCGCGTGCACATCAATTGGATCGCAAAAATAAAAAGCCAACGTTTTAGTGAAGATAAAAAAGGTACCTATAATAAGCACTTCATGTTTGCAGCACTTTTGTAAAGGTGTAGTGTATCTAAAATTGTGCTCTATTTGTATAGGCAATGTAGTGTGTCCGGCCAGAAATGTAAATTTTGTTCTTTATGCACTATAGTTGTCCAATTACTATTTTCATAATAGCCACAAGGCTAAACACGCATGGGTGTTCATGTGTGGTCAAACTGGGGCTAACACCATGTAAACGTACATGTACACGCACATGTAGGGTTGTCTCCTCATTGGTTTCTTTTCATCAATAAATAATACATGCAGCGAAAATTGTCTCGTTTGATTGTGGTTTTGTGGAACACGTTCAGAGGGCGTTGCTTGCGAGCCCCAATGTGAAGACTTTCTCGAGACGGGACCAGGCCTGCCGTGTCGAAACCGCGCAAATAATTCATGAGAAATTTGCATACAAATTATGCAGCCACACCTGTGCCTGTGGGCTGAGTGACATTGTGTAGTGGAGTCATGACAGCATCTTGGAGTCTTCTTGATGATACTCACGGGACAAGCTGTGACTGGTCCCCACTGTGGTCGCGCTTCATGTTCAATTACCGCAGGCTACGGGTGTGTGTCACACATTTGTACAGTGTGAGTACGCATGGATGCATACTTAACATCACATGAGCACAAAAATGCCCCAAGTACATACATGTACGACACTCACTGTCTTGTCTAGCCAAATAACACATGTTGTAAATGTGTATGACATCTCAAGTTCCTTTCCTATCAATTTCGTCATTTATCAAACTTTGAAGATCTGAACATCTTTATGTGTTTGAAAAGTAGTAAAAAAAAAAAAAAACAAGTATGAAAATTTTGTGAGTACCATAAAACATTTGAAAAGCACTTATCTTTACACTACTGTATTCAAGTATGTATGATGTACTTTGATGTACATGTTTTAAAGACAAGAAATAACCAATGCCAATGCATTTGTTTGTTTAACATGTTTTTAAGCTCTTAAACATGTTCTTGCAGCCGTCTTAGTCATGTTAGTTCAAAGGACATCATTTGAAAACAAAAGTACAAAAAAAGTATGCACATTATAATGCAAGTCATCAAAAATGGCTGCAAATAAACCCAATCCACTAACTGTAGTGTACAGATGTGTACCACATTGTTATTCCTTTACACTGCTCCAACCAAATATTTGCCGAATTTTTACATTTAACAGACAAATTAGCTCTTAAAAAACATACACAAAAACTATGATTACATCTGAAATACAAAGAATACATTAACAGTACTTGTTTTAAACAATTATGAATGAGCACACTCCCTGATTTTTATTATTGGCATGGCAAACAGAACAAAGTACATCCACGCATAATGGTAAAGCAATAATGTGAAATTTAATTGAATCAAGACGCTTTGAGTTAAGAATTCTTGGTTTGACTGACATATAAAGGTTGGTAAAGGGTAACACTGCAACCGGTGAAAATGTCAAAGTACGTACTCTTCGAGTTTTCATACCCCAAAGAATCAAAGAAGGAAAATTAAGTAGATTAATCAAAATGGCCTGAGGGTATCAAATAGATCTGGTTATGCTTTAAAAATGTAAAAAAATCACTATAATTATAGTGATTTTGCAGTGCTACAAAGCTACAAATAAGTTCTCAAAAAAATTATCAGCATAAAACCTGTTTTGGTGACGAGTAATGGGGAGAGGTTGATGGTATAAAACATTGTGCGAAACGGCTCCCTCTGAAGTGCCATAGTTTTTTTCTTTCATTATTATCTCGCAAGTTCGATGACCGATTGAGCTACATTGTTCACAAGTTTGTTATTTTATGCATATGTTGAGATACACCAACTGTGAAGGCTTGTC
The DNA here is from genome assembly GCF_902459465.1 of Asterias rubens. Taxonomy (NCBI): domain Eukaryota; kingdom Metazoa; phylum Echinodermata; class Asteroidea; order Forcipulatida; family Asteriidae; genus Asterias; species Asterias rubens. Next base: position 15,129,669 of record NC_047067.1, read on the forward strand.
TTTGACAATTACCAATAGTGTCCATTGTCTTTAAGTAACTTATAAGAAGAAACACATCGTATGGCTGATCAAAATTTCATGTCTGGAAAACAACTCATGACCAAAGTAAGTACATAAGTAAAAAGTAAAAGTAAACAGAGGATATATTGGTAACGAATCATGTTATTAAAGAATGAAGCAATTAAACCAAACCTCTTGTTCACAGTGCAATACGCGTGGTTGTACGCATGTATAGTATGCAAAACGTATGATGCGTATAGTACAGTTGTATTTACGTTACCGAAGTACATGTACGATGTACAATGTATGTTTTTACGTCATTCCTAAGCACTCTCAATAATAATTCTGAGTGTGTTACAATCAAACTTTAAAACAAACAAAAAACAACAACCATAAAACAACAACAAAGAACATTTTGTACACATGTTTCTAAACACCGTTTTAATATTTGAATAGAGACCGAAGACAATAATTATATAGACCTTTATGCATAATGATGTCATTTGAGAAGAGCACCCTCGCCTAGAGGTCAAAGTGAGGTTGCTCATTGGCAAATCCTGTGCACACAGCACGTACAAATCTGTGCATTTTCCATTGTTCCATCCTCGATTTTACTCTAAGATGGCGGCTGGTATGACGTCAATGCAAAAGGTCCATAGGAACAATAGGTCTCCCCAAGGGAATTCTATTACAGGGATGCTCCATAAGGAATTCTGTGTGCGAAGTCTATGGGATGATAATAAGTACAGTGACAATGGAAAAAACAAAAGAAGTCTCCACAGCCCAGGGATGCAAAAATAGGAATGTGTGTTCAAGTGATATGAAGTACGTGTACACACGATTTACAATATCATTTAAAGTAGAAAAGGAGATGGTAAAGTTTCTACAAACATGTATTAAAAACCAGACACTGAAGAAGAAATAAAAGAAAGAAAAAAAAGATTGTTGTTTTGTTTTACCCGATGGGCTACGCACCAATGTATCTTTTATTTTAAAACTAGTTTGCCATGGAAGATGAATAAAACCTAATACTAAAATGTGTTCATAAAGGGAAGGTCATCATTTGAGTTGTCATTGTACTGCTTATTTATACATTTGTAAAAAAAAAGATAAAACAAAAGTCACCATGAAAATTTCAGCTGAAAACAGTACAGGGGTGGATTTCACAAAGGTAGTCCTAACTTAGGATTAGTCCCAGGCAATGCTAAGAGATAGGACTGGTCCTAAGTTAGGACCAGTAACTCATCCTAACTTAGGACTGGTCCTATCTTTTAGCATTGCCTAGGACTAGTCCTAAGTTAGGACTACCTTTGTGAAATCCACCCCAGTGTACATTGTTCATGTACTTTCTGAGAAAAGGCAAAAATGTCACGGTATTTTTAAACACAAAATTCAAATTTCATTTGTGAGGTAACAAGCCCGCAGCAACACAGAGGGCCCAACCATACATTTCTACAGCTGCTAGAACAGAAAAGGTAGTTATAAGCACATGAAAAGAATGCTAACCAGAATAAGGTTACCAGCCAAAAATACCATGTTATATGCGGCCTCTGCAGACTTTTACAGAGACAGGCCTGTAAAGTAGTGCTGGGCGAATAGTGAAATTTTGTTATTCGGATACCGCTGGCCAACTATCCGAAATTAACCGGATATTTGAATAGTTTTTTCGCCGCTAGAGGGCGCTGTTTAAAAAATATATATATATATAATATATCAAATAATAAACCACAAGGGAAACTGACTGGGTACATTTTTAAATGATTTTGGATTGAACAAAGAAAAATTGACTAGAGCGGGATTTGAACCAACGACCTCCGGTTTAACGTGCCGGCGCTCTACCAACTGAGCTATCTAGCCCTATGTTGGTGTACATTTTGTCAATATCTTTGTTCGGGGGTGCCTGTCAGAAGCCATTAAACCGCAAACTGTCATGTAGCCAGGGATCACACCCGGGTAACGATACAACCTGGGAAGCGGCAGACAGGGGATCACCTTAAGGGGATGCGACTTTTTATATCAGATATCAAATAATAAACCACAAGGGAAACTGACTGGGTACATTTTTAAATGATTTTGGATTGAACAAAGAAAAATTGACTAGAGCGGGATTTGAACCATATATATATATATATATATTTTTTTTTTCTGCTAGAGGGCGCTGTTCGTTTGTGAATGAGATCTTATGGGCGGATTGATATTAGTTTTAGACAGTGTCACTCGGTTCATTCATAAAAATGACCGGATCTAATTTAAAGATGGCGATTTGCTTTTTCTTTTAATCGTGATTGACTCTACGTGAAGGAAAACTTTTGTAATCTTTGAACAAATTACGTCAGATATGTCATTGTTTGAACTCTTCACGGAGGTGAGCATAGTTAAATACTTAATTTATGCTGTTTTATGCTGTCTAAATAGAAGTTTCATAAAGATTCAGACAAAACATTCATATCAGTTGTCGCCCGACGTCCGCGGATATTCGGATATCAAAGAATATCCGGTTACTTGGCTGTAATTACAGAACTATCCGGTTTATAAATAGCTATTCGCGCCCTATGCGGATATCCGGTTAAGAAAAAAAAGGCATTCGCGGTTACGGATAGGAAAACCTATTCGCCATTAACCGGATATTCGAAAAATTCGCCCAGGCCTACTGTAAATGCTTTACTTTCAAAAGGGCAAGGGCACCAACCTGACCAAGGAGTTTTCTCCTTGGTAGAGGGCACCCTAAGATTAATTGTAAATTTCTACTTCAGCATTTTACAGCAATGACCAGGTAATCGCCTTTGTTGCCTCTGTGAACTATCACGCCTACAAAAATTTGTTGACCAAAAAGGTCTGCTTAGCAGCACTATGAAAATGTGCTATGGTTGAGAAAAGGCCCTAAACACGTACTCTAACACAAATTAAATAAACATGTACCTGTCCGTAACCCCTATTGGATGACATATGGAGGTCAAGATTTGCAGCAACGAATGTGTTTAGTTACGTATGTGTACCATCCACTCCCAACATATCCATCAAGTAGTTGCATTCTTGTACCAGCATATTTTTGTTCACGATGATATTTTTGGTGAAACTTACAACAAGAAATCACACAGACTAAACCAGCATTGGCTCCTACATGGACATGCACTATAATGTATATCGTACATGTACCATCCACCTATTATAACAAAATCCATCACGTAATTTAGATTGCCTCCTGTACCAGCATGTTTCGTTCAAGGGCATACCGTAATTTTGGATTATAATAAGTCGCAAATAATATAGTTTTAAAAAAATAAAATAACAATTGATTACTACCCCGAAAAGAATTATGATTTGCCCAAGCATTTTCCATTACGACATTATCACCATCATAGCAGACTGCACACAAAATCAAAAGCAAAATTTGCACAAAATATGTCCATGTTGGAAAGAATGGTAATTTGTAGTGTGGTGCCCTTAAATGTCCAATGCGCTCGCTACATTGTACATTCAAATAAGGGTTGGGATATTCAACCATTTCAGGCACGAGACCATTGAGTTGAGCATGCAATCACCCTATAGCGCCGGATATATAGTGTAAAGCCCGGTTCATACTTTCTGCGAATGCGAAGCCAATTTTGACGTCAGATAGCTATTTCCACAGGGAAGGTTTCGCAGGAGGTGGGCACAAATTGTGAGTTGTGAGTTTGTGACAACAAAATATGTATGGCATTCACATTCAGGAAGTGTGAACTGGGCTTTTGTACATTGTACCATGTAGCGCGGCACGTATTTTCATGCTTAGTGTGTAGGCCAGTAAAGAACTGAAATGAGATCGGTGATACGTGTAGTTTTATGTCATTCCCCACACCCACCTGATTACTTGTCACGGTTGGTTTCTAAATTGAAGTGTGACAAATTTGCCGGTTAAATATTCTTCAAAAATTGCTCTAATCCTTGTATAAATAAACCTCCCAGAGTACAACAGTAGAGCTCGCTGTCGACATAACATTCTGAACATTACAGTAGTCGACATGCGCATTGTAAGCCCTACCACTGCGTACATAAATTTTAGAAACAACATTGTAACTTCAGTCATTTTCAGTAACTTTCTAATGTACATGTCTTAATGGGCAAAGTATTTATGGTTTGTGGAACCATTTGATTGTTTTAAAGCTGTAATGTGTAGATATTTGTGTAAATAAAACTAACATGTGAAAATTTCATTTCAAAAGGTGAGAGTGTTCTGGAGATATCGCAGAAAATCCGGAGAGAATATTATGCCCATGCAGGAAAATAATCTCTTAATACACACAATCTGAGAAGCGTTACTGACAATATTTTGAAATGAATTGTTTCTCAAAATGCTTTATACTATCGAAAGCTGCTTGTAAGGCTTCTAACACAAGTTTCTATTGCCATAAGTTTTGAGAGTAAATCATCTGGGCCCAATTTCATAGCGTTGCTTAATTGTAAGCAAAAGTTTTAGCTATCTGTAGCAAAATAAAAGCTAAGGTGCAAGCATATTTCACATGTCAGCAGAAAAACTAGGCAGCCATATTGCACGTTAACCATTGATTTGTAATTTTACGTTGTTCATTTTCGTGCAGTAGCACCAGGAGGTTAGCACGCCTTTTCGCGTGCTGTTGAAAATGGAAATCGCGCGGTAAGCACAAAATCGGCCGCTAAGCAGCTCCATGAAATTGGGCCCTGTTTGTAGCTGGGAACATAATGCTCCCATTTTATGAAAGTTCCACAAAGCGCACACGTCATAATACCAAAATGAAATTTCCACATCGTCTCTCTTCACACAAACCATCAATCACTAGGTTAAAATAACAAGAACCGTCGCTGGATTTGGATTAAGTAACCGACGAGGTAAATTAGAATCCACATAATTTAATAGTGTACACATTCTCATCAAACCCCAATAGGTTTTAATTTAGTTTTTTAATTTAGAAAACATGTCGTTACATGTACACGTACATGCAGTTAAACGTCTGTGATTCAGACTCGGAACAATGTTGATTGGAAAAGTCATGCAGTCTTGGGCCATGTCCCTTAATGCATCCAGTGTACACATGTTTCATGACTCTTCATTATTAATAAAAATAATAATAGAAAAACACAATAAATAAAACATGTCCAAGTACATATTGTACTGTCCATACAATTGTACGAAAAAACAGCTGCCACTGTTATCAACGATAATGGTTTGATTTCACACAAATGTTTTTTTTTTAAATGGTGGACAGACAAGGACGCCTCTCCATGTACTTGGCTGCCATTATTTCTGCGTCCATGTCAAAGTTTACACTATAATGTACCTTGGCACTGGACACAATTGGTTTTGTCAAAGACCAGTATTCTCACTTGGTGTATCTCAACGTGCATACAATAACAAATCTGTAAAAATTTGGACTCAATTGGTCATGGGATTTGCAAGAGAATAATGAATAACGAACACTACATTACTTCAGAGGGAGCCCGTTTTCACAACGTTTTATACCATCAACAGCTCTCCATTGCTTGTTACCAAGTAAGTTTTTATGCTAACAAATGTTCTAGTAATTACCACTAGTGTCCAGTGCCTTTAATCTTCATGTGCATGTTTTGCATACATGGGTACTATACATATAGGCCTGGCTGACTAGTCAAATTCACTACCCGACTCTTCACGCTTCAATCAGTTGGAAATTTGACACTAATCGCAACTATTTTCAAAACCAAACATTGTGGATCACCACGGCCACAAGTTGGTAAAATCCAGGCTGAAACGTGAAGTATGCATTGAAACAGACACCTTTGCAGTCAGCAACTCTTTTATGCAATAATATCAAGAAAAGCACACACTTTGAAACCAAAAAAATCCCAAGACTTTCAAGAAACTATTGATGTGTGAAGAAGAAAAATTGCTCAATGACGTGCAGTATGCTATAGTTTCATGTTCATTTCCAAGTAATTACAACAGTCGCGTTGAAAGTAGAGAGCCAGATGGCTAGAGCAAATGTTACTGTGTGTTATTTTGTAAATGAATATCCATCAAGTATCAAACCACTGCTGTATACTTTTCAAAAAGGAAACAACACCCTTTTTAAGTTTTAATAACGATCTATTAAAAACCGGTTTCTTAAAAAAAAACACTATATCACTAAGTACATGTACATACATGTTAAGTGTACATGTACATGTACATGTACGTATATTTGTGTCAAAGAATTTGTCAATTTTGTCAATTTAGTTTAAAGGCAAAGTAAACCTTAGTTTATTTAACTGTGCGACTGTTTTAATTCTATGTAACCAAAGGTGAAGAAATCTTTAAAACTTCTGTCACATGTGAAAATCTCATTTCGAAGATGGTTGCGTTTTTTATGTACACCGTATCGTTGAGAAAGAATCCCGAATTAGATTACACCATCTGAGGGTACGTTATCTGACACTCAGATGTAAATACACACGTTTACTCTTCTCAGATTCAAATGGTTTTTACACAATGTACTAAACATGTTGACATGTAGGTAAAACTGACATTTAGTAAAGTTAGAGCAATTGTGACATTCAAATAAAAAGCAAAAAAACAACAACAAAAAACCACTTTTTTCTCCAAAAAACTTGAGCATATGGTGTGAAATGAGTCAAAAATATCCTTGAGTTGTCTTCCTAAATCAGAAAAGCAGAATAAGAATTTCAAGGAACAAACTTGTCTGCTATTCTACTTAATTTAAAGATGAAAAAATGGTCAAACCTCTATTCCGCTCACTGTGATCAAAAAGTAGCCTTTCACAATGGAAGAAAAGAACATCATTTTGATAATAAATTGTTTACGTACCGTGTATACTGTACAAAACAATTGTATGTACATGTCCGTTATGAAATAAAATTAAATAAAAATATTAGTGGCTTCTTATAATAATGGCGTTCATATCTGTCATTCAGTGACGCTCAAGGTGCTTCAACAGATCAGTATTTTACTGCAAGATACTTTGGAGCTAATGTATGTTTTTGAAGTACATGTACATGTATGAAACCAATTCCAAACCCTTCTCTTTTCTATAACTGCACTGGGTTCTTCTACGTGCATTTTTACACAACAAACTGGACGAACTGTTAACGACTTTTGGTCTCACCAGAAGGATGCAAATGGTGTAGGTATCTATACCTCAAAGGTACCAATTTTGAAAACACATGCACTGTAATTGTACCTATAATTGTACAGCCTCTAGCACAGGAGCTTTACATGTACAAAAAAATGGCGCAATAAAAAACATTTTGCTGGTATACATTGTACACAGTGCAGTGTTGTAGGTCTCGAGACCGGTCTCGAGACCACTTTTTGCTGGTCTCGGTCTTGGTCTCGATCTCCCCACCCTCTGGTCTCGGTCTTGGTCTCGGTCTCGGTTCACAGCGGTCTCGATATTTTGCTGGTCTCGATCGAGACCAGCAAAATATTTCCCAATAATAGGCCTACAAATTTATTCGGTCGCGATCATTTATCACGCGCGATAAACAGATAGCGAATAGTTTTAGAAAACTTGCAGTACGTACGTAGAGACAACCTCGCTTGTGGTTAGTGCCATGTGTGCTTGTGCCATAGGCTTCACGCATCATGAGTTCAATAAACATTGGGAGCGATACCAAAACACGCACTACTCGTTGTGAAAGGTAAACAGTTGCATGGCGCATGGTGCAAACATGAGCATTACCACCACTGTCAGTGATACACACCAGCTGATCCTACACTACTCGTTGTGAAAGGTAAACAGTTGCATGGCGCATGGTGCAAACAGGAGCATTACCACCACTGTCAGTGATACACACCAGCTGATCCTACACTACTCGTTGTGAAAGGTAAACAGTTGCATGGCGCATGGTGCAAACACGAGCATTACCACCACTGTCAGTGATACACACCAGCTGATCCTACACTACTCGTTGTGAAAGGTAAACAGTTGCATGGCGCATGGTGCAAACATGAGCATTACCACCACTGTCAGTGATACACACCAGCTGATCCTACACTACTCGTTGTGAAAGGTAAACAGTTGCATGGCGCATGGTGCAAACATGAGCATTACCACCACTGTCAGTGATACACACCAGCTGATCCTACACTACTCGTTGTGAAAGGTGGCGCATGGCGCAAACATGAGCATTACCACCACTGTCAGTGATACACACCAGCTGATCCTACACTACTCGTTGTGAAAGGTAAGCAGTTGCATGGCGCATGGTGCAAACATGAGCATTACCACCACTGTCAGTGATACACACCAGCTGATCCTACACTACTCGTTGTGAAAGGTAAGCAGTTGCATGGCGCATGGTGCAAACATGAGCATTACCACCACTGTCAGTGATACACACCAGCTGATCCTACACTACTCGTTGTGAAAGGTAAGCAGTTGCATGGCGCATGGTGCAAACATGAGCATTACCACCACTGTCAGTGATACACACCAGCTGATCCTACACTACTCGTTGTGAAAGGTAAACAGTTGCATGGCGCATGGTGCAAACATGAGCATTACCACCACTGTCAGTGATACACACCAGCTGATCCTACACTACTCGTTGTGAAAGGTAAACAGTTGCATGGCGCATGGTGCAAACATGAGCATTACCACCACTGTCAGTGATACACACCAGCTGATCCTACACTACTCGTTGTGAAAGGTAAGCAGTTGCATGGCGCATGGTGCAAACATGAGCATTACCACCACTGTCAGTGATACACACCAGCTGATCCTACACTACTCGTTGTGAAAGGTAAACAGTTGCATGGCGCATGGTGCAAACAGGAGCATTACCACCACTGTCAGTGATACACACCAGCTGATCCTACACTACTCGTTGTGAAAGGTAAACAGTTGCATGGCGCATGGTGCAAACAGGAGCATTACCACCACTGTCAGTGATACACACCAGCTGATCCTACACTACTCGTTGTGAAAGGTAAACAGTTGCATGGCGCATGGTGCAAACACGAGCATTACCACCACTGTCAGTGATACACACCAGCTGATCCCACACTACTCGTTGTGAAAGGTAAACAGTTGCATTGCGCATGGTGCAAACACGAGCATTACCACCACTGTCAGTGATACACACCAGCTGATCCTACAGTACAAGTTTGCTAGATTAGCACGACAAAACTTTTCGCTGGGTTTTTTACCGATTATCGCAAGATGTCCAGCAATTCTGCTGTGATCAAATTTGGTTTTAAGGACCACAAAGAGATCTTGGACGCCAAAGCAGGCAACAAGAAGCATTCGGCAGTTTGTATTTTCTGCTCTAAGACAAGACGAATCACGGAGAGATCAGGAACTAGTTCAGCATTCACTAGGCATTTAAGTCGGGCCCATAAAGCCAAGTAAGTAACACAAATTAACATATTTTAAATTGATTTCATTGCTCATGATTCTCAGTAAACTGCAAATTGTCAATTATGACATTGATTAAGCCATATCTTAATTTCACTTTTGTATATGATGCAGACTGATGATGTTCATGAAAAATGTAACGTTTTTACACTATGAATGATCAAGAATACCCCCCCCCATGACAATGCATGACCATAGTCTTAGGGCAAGTACCACATTCACCATCAAAACAATTTAAACCCAATCAATTACTAAATTTCAATCATGATGTCAACTTATGTTAATAATAATTCAATGTTGCCCATTAGTTTGTTGCCCTGTTTGTTTGTTTATTTGTTTTTAATCTATTTCAGTATTTATTTTGCAGTTTTTGTTTTTGTGTGTATTTTTTGATGGCATAGCCTTGGGCCCATGTCATTGATTTGGTAATTTGTCATCTGATTACCATCATTGTCAGTTAGATTTTAAAAGTACATGTATTTCTAACATTAACTGAATTAAAAAAAAATTTCTGAGAAAATAAAATAACAAATTATCATAAATTGTTGAATCTTTTTCTCGGAAAGGTATGAAGAGTACATACGGATGGGTAAAGAATCTCAAGCAAGCCGGCAGCAGGGCATCACAGGATTTTTAACACCAGGCGCCGGTTCTTCAACAGGCACCACCCACACCCAGACTGTACAGGTGTACAATATCAAACATCCGCGTCAGAAAACGATCAACAATGCCATCATGAAAGACTTGATTGTTGGAAGTTCAATGCCACTGTCCATCGTTGAGAACCTCCACTTTCGAAACTTCATGAAAGTGATAGAGCCAAGGTATTTCAAAACTATGCAGCATGTTTGTTTTGACTGAAAGGTTTTCTTTTAAAGCCATTTGCAAAAAAAAAAAAAAAACAATAGCCTAAACCATTAAACTATTTTACCATGTTGACTTTTTGTTTTGAATTTAGATACACTCCGATGGCCAGGTCCACACTTGGAAGTGTGAGGTTGCCTCAGATGTACGAGGCAGGAAAGCAAAAGATCAAAGATTTTCTTGGAGCTGCATCATCCGTGTCCATCACCACAGATATTTGGAGTGACAGAGTGATGTGATCTTTCTTGGGAGTGACAGTACACACCATTATCCCTAGCACCACTGGATCTTTGAAGTTGACATCGGCCCTGCTCAGTTGCCAAAGGTCCAAAGGTTCGCATACAGGTGAGCGAATTGCTGCAGCATTTGATGATGTCATCGAGGAGAATGGAATCGAGAACAAGATTGACTTTGTTGTCACGGACAACGCATCAAACATGAAGGCAGCTTTCAAGGTCCGATTTCCAACGCCCGATGTGACTGAGGAAGCAGAAGATGAAGGAGAAAACATCGAGGATGAAGCAGTTTGGCATGACCTTGAGGAAGAAGATGAAGAGCAGGTATTCACCGTCTTGGAGAATTCATCAAAGCAGCGACTGTCCTGTTTTGCACATAGTCTGCAGTTGGTGATTGGCAATGGGTTAAAAGAGACGGGGGGTTTGGCTACTGCCATTGCAAAAGCATCAAGGCTGTCAACTTTACTTCATCGTAGTACTGTTTTCAAGGAAAAGTAAGTAAAAATATCCCAACATCCCTGAATTGGCAGTACAGACAGCTTGATTTGGCTTGTTTATGTGAAGAAAAAAACATTGAATCCTCCAATTTTTATATGATTTTGTGCACTCCCTAGGCGGCTAAGTTCTTTCATGTGTCAATAGCACTTACAATAGAAACTTTACCATTCACCCATTTGTTTTTCTTTTTTCTTTTTTGACGATGACATCTGTAATCTGTATACAGTTAAATCAATCTTCTTCATTTTTTATTTCCTTGTTTTTGTACGTGATTTATTATGCCTCTCTTCTTATTCTTTAATTTAAAGGTTTGAAAAAGCTTTTGGGACAAATAGGACAATTCCAGCTTCCAATACAACCCGCTGGTATTCAACCCTTCGTCAACTGAAGGCCATACTTGCACTTGAGCTGAGATCATTGGTTGAAGTGTGTGGCACAGGTTTCTCAGAGGCAGCGTATACTGCTCGAGAGTGGAGCCAGCTGAACGAGATGTGCGATGTATTGACCCCTTTTGGAGAGGCTACAGATTTAACCCAGGGTAAAACATGTATATAATTTCTTAATTTTCAGGTAGTGGGCTCATTGTATGATGAATTTAATAAGGGTTTGCCAAAGTTATAACTGATGTAAAGTTTATAATTGATTATTCATACAATTTCTCATTTATGCTGTGTATGATGCAGGTGATCAGATGGTTACGATCAGCCTTGTGGTCCCAACCGTCCTAGACCTCAACTCGCATCTCAAGAAGAAGAGAGACGGTGCCAGACATTGTAAACCCCTTGTCAATGCACTTTTGGAATCACTACTTAGAAGATTTAAGGGAATATTCCTGAATTGCCAGATGACTGAACCCTCTCCAGGCAGCCATGACGAGCCATTTGTGGACAAGGTATACCCCTTGTCCACAGTCCTTGATCCACAGTTTAGCCTCCACTGGGTAGACATTGATGTCCTCATTGACACAGATGCACATTCCCTCAGACACACCAGGGAGGAGTTGAAAGAAATGTTGCAAGGTAATTTAAAGTTAAACTAAAATTGATTTTTGTATTGGCTGTTGAAAAGTCAAGTTTGCAATGTTGAGGTCAGTCTAACTGCACCATGGGAAACCAAAACTATTAGAACTATTACCCTCAATGAATCTTTGAAATTTAAATGTTTTGTATTAGATTTGGTCATCACTGAGGCTGATGCTAACGCTCTTTCTGAAGATGAAACCCCCCATACCCATGGCATTTCAACATCAAGTGAAGAGGAAGAGGAAGTTCCTGCGAAGGTTCCACGCCTCCTCGCCAAATATAGCCGACACAGACACAGAAGTGGGGGGCCTCCACAAGAGGACACGACTAGGCGGCAACTTGTGAGGTATCTTGAGTTGGCCAGCGACTCTCCATCTGTCCCGAGTGCCCTACAGTTTTGGCGGGACATGGCCAAAAAGCTCCCAACCCTGTACAAGCTGGCATGTAAAGTGCTCTCAGTGCCAGCATCATCTGCCCCTGTGGAGAGAATATTCAGCAGGGGAGGGATCATCATGTGCCCACATCGTGCCCGTTTGTCAGCAGAGATGCTGTCAATGCTAATGTTTCTCAAGTGCAATGAAGACATTCTGTGAAAAGGACTGGTACCTATACTGACAAAAAAACAACTGTTTTGGAACCAGATTCCTGAATCAGTTTCCTGAATCCGACAGAACACATTTATTATAGTTGTTTGTTAATAATTATTGTGTTATCAACAGTTATCAACTGGTTATCAAGTACAGTATTATTGTAAAACAGGTACACAAAGGGCTTAACAGTAATTATCAGCTGGTAGGGGGGGCTAACAGCAAAAGACATATTCAGTTTGTTTTATATCAATAAAAGATTTTCATTTCAATTATTATGTGTCCAATTTTATTACATGTATGTAATTTAATTTACAGTAAATACACATGTGGTCTTGAGGTCTCGGTCTCGGTCTCGGTCTCGGACCTTCAGGTCTCGGTCTTGGTCTCGGACCTCTCGGTCTCGGTCTCGGTCTCGGTCTCGGTCTCGGTCTCGGTCTCCCCCCTCCAGGTCTCGGTCTCGGTCTCGGTCTCGGACTCCTAGGTCTCGACTACAACACTGACACAGTGATGCACGTAATGCCATTGAGATACATTTACTGTATTGTACTGTGGATCACTAAAGCTTGGATATCATAAAACTAACAATAATCATCTGGTATGCAGGCTACTCCATGAATACATACTGTACATTAATCATATTTTTCATAGAGATCCCAAAGTGAAACCCACATAAATATGTGACAGTGACAGGTGTACATCACCTGCTGGAAATTACAATGTGAACCCTGATGTTGGTTCTAGCTAACATTGACATCCAAATGAATGGAGTGTAATTAAAAATGGTGCTTCGCTTTGAACCTACAGTGACCGTGACCAACACGCTCCCCCATTCCAATTGGATTCATGCTCATGTCAAGGCGTTAAGGGTCTGTGTTTGTTCAAGATGTTTTTGTTAAATCCATGTAGCAGCATCCACATTGTAATTAAGTTACAATTTGAACTGTCAAGGCATCTTCAGCAGGTAGCAAGAAATGTTTTGTATACTCGTGAGTCATGGGAGTTACTTGTTTTAGATTAAGGTTACCAGTTATGGCAATATAGCTGTCACCAATTAAGGTTACCATTTATGGCAATATTACTCCACTAAGTTGAAAGTTAATTTTACAGCCAGATTTAAAAAAAACTGTGCCACCTCTTTAGACAAAGTAGCCCAATTAATTGGTAAATTGAGGGGCGCAATTTGATCAGTTTTAATATGAAAGTTTAATGGTCACAAAATGTCATTTTTTAATTGCAGCATTTTTAAAGAAAGAAAACAACATATTGGATTTTACACTTTTCTAGAACTGCTTTTGAATGTGTGTATGTTCTTAAAACAAGTATGCACATTATAGCCTGAATGAAGAAAATACAGTCCTACATGGACATGTATTGCATGAAAAAATGGAAGTCGGGGTGGAGACTTGGCTTGGATGTGGAAGTATAACATATGTACAGTGTAACTTGAATGTAAACATCTTAGATTTACACAAAGAAGGTTCTACACATACAAGTACGAACATGACAAATAAAGTGCTCCTTTTGACTTGCCTGAATCTGTAATGCATGCTATTATTTAATAGCATAATGCTGCGTGTATATTATGTGTACGTGTTCCCTACAACATGCAAGTACAGCATGGGTAAGTTCCATTGACGACCATTTTTGTCAACAACTAGTCAATGTTCCGTGGTTACCTAAATGTATGCGTAAAATACATCCTGGGTACCCAACAAAAATCATAAAAAACTCAACGATAGTCAACTGATCGAACTTTCTCCATGCTTTGCTGTACATGCCATGCTTTGCCACAAGTGACCATTGCTCTTGTGACATGATGTTAACTAGAAAGCAGCACAAATTTCCTTGAGCTTATTAATCTGCTCTATCATCACTAGTACATGCAGAGCTGCCAACATTGGCATCTCGCCATGGGGTAGATTACATAAGACATATTACAGGGAGATTGTCAAAATGTTCATAAAGAACATGGACAGATTGGTTTATTTTCAGGAAACTTTCTGCACCATCAGAGAGGTTGGCAGCTCTGTATATGAACAGTACATACAATGTAACATGAAGGGTCCCTGAAAATGGGGGGAGAGTTAGACCCAGTTCCCACTGGACCCCGCATTGATCTCCCTATTCGAGAAAAGGGCGATCAAGACCCCGAAAAGGCGATCAAAGGGCGATCAACGAGAAATAAGCTCCAAGGGGAACGCGAGGGCGATCAGGATCTGACCGTGCAATTTTGATCCTCCTCGGGAGTAGGATGAACGCAGGATCTGATCGCCCTTGTGGATTAATGGGCGATCAAAAGTCTAGTGGGAACGCAAAGGCCCACTTTCGTTACCAAAAAGGGGGATCAATGCGCGATCATACTCAAGTGGGAACGCGAGTGCGATTTCACGCCTGAAACTAATCTTGTTGCGGGTCCCGATCTCACAATTGTGGATCCAGTGGGAACGCGGTCTATCAGTAGGCAGGCATGGGGGGGGGGGGGGATTGGGTAGAGCTAGGGGACTTGGACAGATGAGAGGGGCAATGGTTGGGTAGATTGGAGGGGAGAAATAGGTAGACGGAAGGGGAGAAATAGGTGAGGAAAGAGGAAGGAGATGACAAGACCAACACATAAAAATACAGAGGAGAACAAAATGTACATGAAGGGAAATAAATCGCTTGATTGTATCTAAAACATCTAAATAGAGATTCAAGGTCAATAAGCTGAGTATATAAGCTATTTGCGAGTTCAAATACAATGTGCAAGTTAGTGCATACATGTTAAATAATCATGTCATAATAACACTTTAAATGCACTGTGTATTTGGCATCTCCATCTTCAAACTCTTGGTGGTGCCATATATTCATGATATTGTGAACATCGCCCAAATTATCTTAAAGGTTGAAGGTTGAAGAACAAATCAACATACACCAAGTTTGTATTATATGTAGACCTGTATGTATCGAAGCCACCCAATCAAGCCAGCATGTAACATTACCGGCTTTCTCCATTATCAGTGGTGTGCTGGCCTAAAAATGCCAAACGCTTTGTAGGACTCCAGGATTGATTTTGTACGAACAAACATGGGGTGTGCTCCAGCTTCTGGTTTAGTCTCGTATACATGTACATGTAGTAACTGGAGACAAAAGTTTGTCAGTTCCTAAGTATAGGTCTGCAGGCTATTCATAAATTCAAGTCCCATACAACAGAACATACCAGAAGGATACGTTATAATGAATATGTATGGTGGTATTGTGAAAGGTCAAGCTAACTGGTCCAGCTGGATGCATTCTTGTGACTGAACAGTTGGGGCAAGCCCTAGACCTTTTTCATTCTGTGCGACAGCAATGTCTACTTTTTCGTTTTTGGTTTTGGGTTGGGTTTTTTCTTCAAATAATATACCACAAGATGAGGCCACTGGGCCATGCTGGATGCATTCTAGTGACTGAATGAACAGTTGGGGCAAGCCCTAGAACATGTTCATCCCATGCGACAGTAATATACTTTTTTTTTTTTTAAATTATTGGTTTTTTTCTTCTTCAACTAATCACAAGATGAGGCAAACTGTTCCAGCTGGATGCATTTTTGTGACTGAAAAGTTGAGGGCAAGCCCTAAAACTTGTTCATTCCATGTGAAAGCAATATTCTTTTTGATTTGTTTTTCTTTAGGGGAAGACTTATAACCCAGGAGAAGTGTTGTTGCGTCAACGGGCAGTAGCCTACATGTACGATGATTGATGTTTTGATGATGTTTTCTATAATATGCCAGTAACTTTCATGACAAAGTTTAAACTAAAACCCTTCTTACCTGTCTCAGGAGGCTGTTGGAACTAGTATCCGAGAAACTGCCATCTGATCGCTTCAACTTGCCTTTCTTTTTAGCACCTTTTCCAACTGTTTGAGACTGTAAAAGATGAAAAATTTAACACATTTACAACACAGATATCTTCAGTGTTTTAAAGCAAGAGAACCTCACATCACAAATTCCCCCTTTTCTCCCAACATTAATTTAGCGTGTTTATTTGCAGAGGTTTAACTTTGAGTGGGGTATTTAAAACACAACATGAAATGCTATTAATCTTTTAGAGATAATCATTTCTGTATATAATC
Organism: Asterias rubens; assembly: GCF_902459465.1. NCBI lineage: Eukaryota > Metazoa > Echinodermata > Asteroidea > Forcipulatida > Asteriidae > Asterias > Asterias rubens. The sequence continues at coordinate 15,146,316 of NC_047067.1, forward strand.
ATTCACTAACAAGCAGACATTGCTAATTATGTTCATTTTCTTTATAAAGAACATTTTCAGTAAAAATGTCATCCAAAATAATGTGTAACAGAAATTTAGTTTTGTGTTTAGAAATAGGGGTACTGCACAATCTATGTTGACATACTACATCAACATTGGTTCATATTCATAACCAGACATGACCTTTACTTTGACCTCTTTGGTGTGATGTAGGTCAAACCCCTTCAAGCGCTGCTATGGGCATTTTGGTACAAGCCGCTTGTGGCCGCTATGATCCCCAAAGGAGAGCGGGGCTTCTGCAGGATGTCGCAATGTTTTCACAGGGAATTTTGTACAAATTTTTAGTGCCCAAAATCATTGAGAAAACAGTCTATATTAACACTAATTCTAATAACGTCCATCGGGTCAATTTTATTTTGTTGGATAAAAATGGCAGAAGGCCTGTAAAGAACCAAACCAGGCCAATTTCAGACTGTTTTGGGGATGAACATGTAAATGTTTGCACTATGTTGCCTAATATCTGCCCGTCGTTGGTTTGTTCAACATTCTCATTCCATCGATTCCCGACGTGGGGTTTGGTAAATTATCAATTTTTTAATGTTCCTTTAACATTTAGAATATATTTGGACAATGACGCACATTGTGTTGCACCAACATCTGGGTGCTTCAAATTGTTTGCAAACGCAACGAAAACCCAATGAAGTACATGCACGTTGGGTAAAGAATTTGGCCTGACATCATCAGAACAGCAACACCCTCTATTAGTGACACTTTGTAATTCTTTGTAGCCTTTACTTAAGGGCCATGTATTTTTGCCGTATCCATGGGTTTGCACTACATGTACACACTGCACAGCTAAAAATTTAAAGAAGCAGGACAAATTTGAACACTATGAACCAGAGAATTGTACAAACAATTTGGAAGGTTTTAAAGACACTAGACACTATTGGTAATTCCCAAAGACCAGTCTTCTCACTTGGTGTATCTCAACGTATGCATAAAATAACAAACCTGTGAAAATTTGAGCTCAATTGGCAGTCAAAGTTGCGAGATAATAATGAAAGAAAAAACACATTTGTCACACGAAGTTGTGTGCTTTCAAACGCTTGATTTTGAGACCTCAAAATCTGAGGTCTCAAAATCAAATCTGTGAAAAATTACTTCTTTTTCGTAAACTACCTCACTTCAGAGGTAGCCGTTACTCACAATGTTTTATTCCATCAACCTCTCCTCATTACTCGTTACCAAGTAAGGTTTTATGCTAATAATTATTTTGAGTAATTACCAATAGTGTCCAGTGTCCAAAGGGATACGATGTACAATCTGTACCATTTTAAGCTACTTTTTATGTACACTGTGTGCGAATATACGGTATACTGTATACAGTCGATCTGATGCAAAACAATGTATATGTACATAGTGCACTGTGTTAAAAACATTTGAGTAGAATAAGCTGTTTCAAATACCCATGGTATAAATGCAAATAAAAGTTATTGGTCTGAGGTTTTAACCCTAGCAGAGTCTTTCTTGAAGGCTAAAATAAGGGAATCAATGTGTGGTGAAGAGGTTTTCAACTAGTGGTTTAATCTTGCCGAGGCCTGGTTCTTAATAATTTTACCAAGACGAAGTCGAGGTAAATATCAAGAACCAGGCCTCGGCGGGTTTAAACCACTAGTTGAAAACCGATTCAACACACTTTGATTCCCATTCATAATACCTGTCAGTGTAAAAAACATCAACACATTTTGGTCAAAAGGTAAAATAAATGCAAAAATTATAATTGTTCAATGATTTCTTTCAACACAACACCCCTCCAGCTATGAAATGGTAAGGCCCTCGGGTAAACAACTCTTTATAAGGGAATGTTGTGCGTGTCACGCGTATCGCTGTTTCAGCATATGCTCTCGACCAATAGGAATGAAGAAACTGTCTTATAAGCACAGGTGCAAGCTCGGGTGTCACGCCTATGTTTCAACACTTTTTACTGGTCATAAACAAAGGTTTATACACACCCAAGTGACGCGCTCTCCACCAATAGGAATAGCGAAACTGTCTGAGGTATTTATGAATATACATTTCAGGTTTTTTTTAATCGGATAAAAAATTGAGCGCCCACTATGATGTCATCATCTGGTAATGAATTTTGAGTCCATAATGTGAGTTTTTTTCCCGAACAGGTGCTTGAACATTCTGCATGTTCAATGAATGCCTCTATACATGTGGTTTTGCATAATGAAATGCAATGTATAATGCATGTGATTGTTGACTCATCTTTTCCATCTACACAAGGAAATAATATGTACATCCATATTTACACCTACAATAATCCAAGCTAAAGGCCCCAAGCATGTAATGTTTGTAAATTGTAAGAATATTAATAAGGGAATCAATGTGTGGTGAAGAGGTTTTCAACTAGTGGTTTAAACCCAACGAGGCCTGGTTCTTGATAATTTTACCCAGACGACATTGAGATAAATTATCAAGAACCAGGCCTCGGCGGGTTTAAACCACTAGTTGAAAACCGATTCACTACACTTTGATTCCCATTCATAAATACTTTTTCGGTAAAAAAACATCAACACTTATGGTCAAAAAGTAAAATAAATGCAAATTTTTTAATTTTTCAATGATTTCTTTCAACACAACACCCCTCCATCTATGAAATGGTATTAGGCCCATTCCTTTTAAGGGAATACTGTGCGCATATCGCGTGATGTGGCACAACTGTTTCAGCCTTTGCTCTCGACCAATAGGATTGAAGAAACTGTCTTAAAAGCACAGGTGCAAGTTCGCGTGTCACGCCCATGTTTCAACACTTTTTACTGGTCATAAACAAAGGTTTATATACACACCCACGTGACGCACTCTCCACCAATAGCAATAGCGAAACTGTCTGAGGTATTTATGAATTTTGGTTTAACCCTGTAACCTATCAGGGCTCAAATTTGACATTGGAACACAGGCCAGCTAGGCCAGTGATTTTAGCTTCAGGCCAGTAAACTCATGACTGGACAAGTCGAGTTAAACTATTTTTTTACTTAAAATCTGGTTTTAAAAGTAAAAGAAACTACAAAAAAAACTAACACAGTAGACAAATGAGATAAATTATTTTAAAGCGCTTGTTCAAAACAAAAATTTATAGGTTAAACTGTGTATAAAGTACTTTCTCCTGAAGACTCTGGTCTTGAGCATTACATTCTGGTCCGGTAAACATTTTGAGCAGCAACCCCTGTGGAATTTTACCCCAAATTCAAGCTCTGTATATACACCGATGTGTGTTAGCACTGTATACTCAGTACTTTCCCCTTACACCGATGTGTGTTAGCACTGTATACTCAGTACTTTCCCCTTACACCGATGTGTGTAAGCACTGTATACTCAGTACTTTCCCCTTACACCGATGTGTGTAAGCACTGTATACTCAGTACTTTACTAAGCTCTGTGAAAAAAATCACAGGCATATTACTCGGTCGGGATTCAAACCCATGACCATTGCAATTCTAAAGCAGTTTCTTACCATTTAGACTGTGTGTATTAAACAATCACTGTGGCAAGGAGATGCAAATTATGTTTGAAATAAACACAAACAGCTCCACCAACAATTCAATTAAATTAAATTCAAACTTACATTTATTTCCATACTTCATGAAAACTGTACAAACAATAGTTTATAAAGGAATAACCGATAAACAAGGCTAATGTGGATGTATGTGAGCCCTTTTTCCTTTTTTTCAAAAACAAGCTTGCATGTTTAGCATACAAAGCTATGCATGAAACAAAAAAAGGATTTAAAAAAATGGTTTGATGAAGATGTAATTTTATGCACCGTCTAATCCCCAATTGTTTTTTTTTTAAAGTGTGTGGAATTCTAACTTCACATAAATTGTGTACATGAACAAGATTCTTTTCAGTCATGGCAGGGAAACCTTTGTCTAATCACATTGAAGAATACATTATCTTGGAACAGAAGAGGCCTAGCCTTGAAACACTACGAGTCCTTAGGAGAAAAACCTCCATGGGATGGATGCTAGAAGACAAAAAGGTAGAATCTTTCAACAAATTACAGTACAATTGTATAGGAATCTATATACACGGTGGGTTCATGTAATTATTGGTACCTTTTAACAAACGTGTAGAAATTGTCTGTGTAATGTTCATCTGTCTGGCTTCCCCATCTGGAAACCTATATCACCAATCCACCTTCATACCATATTAAATGTACATGTACCTCTACAACAGTATTTGTTCAATAAAACTCTACAGAATTATTTTACAAGGAGGCCAAGTTCTGCCTCAATGACTGAAATGCAGAAACACATAGGCCCACACCGGGTATTATTTTCCCACACAAAAGTTTGGTCGGCTACTGTATACATGTAGCTCTCATCTTGCTCTATGCTCTCATACACATCAAATGTTGACAATGTGCCTGTAAGCAAATTCAACACCAATGTGTTTGCCATGACCACAGACCTGTATGTTTCATTTTTAAAAGGACAAGGGCACCAAGGCATCTCCTCCTTGGTAAAGGGCACCCTATGAGGAACTTTCTAGGAAGTACATTTCTCCTACATTTCAAGGGCACCAAGGCAAAGACCAGGGGCATGGGGCAATCACCATCTGTTGCCTCCTTGAAGTATATTAAGCCCTTTTCACACGGCCAAAATGTAGCCATGGTCCCTTGCTACAAAATTTACGAGCGTGGATTGTTTATTTGTTATCACCGTGTGTGACTGATTTTGTGAGCTTTCCCACTGCAAAATTTAAAAACTAACAACCCTTGTGCGACATGAGAGTGATATGACGAATTGGTAATTCTGATCACCTCCGTTGGACAACATCTAGCACCCACAATAGCATGCGCTGTATGGGCATTTTCACCTAGAAAGTTGTTCAATAAACAAGGGTTACTTTCACACGATGATGTAGCCCACTTCCTTGGTCAAAACTTCCGCTAGTGTAAGATTTTGTCGTAGGTCTGGACCTGCGACAAAATGTAGCAATGTTGGACAAGATTTGACAAGGGACCCTGGACACTCAAAAATTATTGTCCTTTCACACGAGGTGCATTTTGTAAAATCTTACAACCATGCTACAATTTAGCAAGGGACCCTTGCTAAATTGCTCTCGTGTGAAAGGGGCTTAAGGTATGCAATGCCAATAGCAATACCTTGGTAAACTGTAACTGTTCAAGGATGTGCATCATTTCTTTGAATTATAATTTGAGTACCATAACCCATTGGCCCTCCCATGTAGCTGAACTGCATACAACATTCCACCTTCGATCTTTGCCATAGGTAATCAAACCAAGAACATGAATGACATTAACTTCAAACTACAGACTGTTTGTGTAAGAAATTCTTGCAATGCAAGGTCCATGGAATTGGAAGGTCTAGCCACAGCCCCACATCACATTACATGTACATGTACATGTACACGTACAATCACACAAGTGTACTGTACATTCAAACTCCAAGGGTATCGTATGTATTGCATATCGTGTTCATGATCATCGATGTATACATGTACATGTACATGTACTACTTGAAGAAATTGCTCCCATCATGCCAACAGTATTTTTACAGCATTTTATGCATTCTTCTTGACACCAGCACATTGTAACTGTAGAGATTACCCATTACATGTATGTGTTCTGTAATTTGCCATCGTAATTTTTGGGAATAACAGCCATGGCGTATGAATTGATTCTCAAGCCAACAATTGTTCTTCATGGCTTTAAATTTTATGACATGTTCAGTATGTACATAAGCTCAGCAAGTTTGAAACTAAAAATGCCTGATTTGGGTTGTCCATGATTACCGTACATGAATGAAAATAAAACATGTTTGAAAATCAAAATCCAGTCTGAAGTCAAACAATTTCAAAAAATTTACCAAAGAAGTTTACTTCCAGTATTGGCAAATTGACATCTTAAAAATGAGAAACTGGTTAATAATTTGATGTTTGAATCCTTTTTTTATTGCTTTTTACATACGTACAGGTGCAATCCGATTTTATTCTGGGCAATTTATTTTTCCCCAAAATACAGTAAGCGACAGTCAACACAGTGTGCATACAAGTAACATAATTCATGCATGGTGTTTTTTTTGGCTGAATTTATGATTTTATGTTCATATTAATGATGCACTAATGTACTAGTACTACATGTACATGTTTTTATTGGAATGTACAATACAATGCAATATGTACATGCCATATCAATTCATAATAAGTGCGTGCGTTTTGTTCCTTAAGCCATAGAACAATTTTGCACACGTCTACATTTTAATAGTGTAAACGTATCCTTGTGTAAAAAACCTGACTTGACACTTGGCAGAAAAATGCAATTAAAAATGAATTCGAAAACAACGTTGTATACTCATGAGGAAGGGCAAAATGAATGTGTACACCAAATATATATCATACAAGTTAGATGCTACAACATGTAGACTAATATTATGGAAGGAAAAAGGAAATTCACAAATGGAATATGGTACATGTAGGGCCTATACATGGACGTACATTGTACATGAGCCAGACCCGGTGTATGTTATGCAAGATTTTAACGAGAATTTGGTAAAAAGGCTTCAAAATTTGCTGGAAACTTACAAAGTGGATGTCACAACTGTTCACCTACGTGCGTAAATGACAGATACAGGGTGTCAAAATTAAAACAGGCCGTTACAAAAATTGTAGACCACACTCAATAGGCAGGCTAAAAATTTCTGGTGACATGTAAATAAGATGCAGGTTACATATAAGTCAGGTGAGGTGATCAGAAAGGCCTATTGTATCCATGATACATACTAGAAGACAGATCCTCAAGTCCATATTTTGGAACCCTTGACTTGAAAGAAAGGCGGGGTTTACTCCTTTCTACTGATGTTAACTTTGCATCAGGGATAATGAATCTAAATTTTGGTTTTTACATCGGTGTATGGGTAAAAAACAAAATTAATAGCATCTGATATTTGCAATTTGAACTGAAACTTGAGATGGTCCTCCGTTCTGGTCCCTCCTAGCTCATTTGATGTCCCCCTTGATTAATCAATTTAATAATGTAGACAAATACGAGTTTCCCAAGATCACCTGCAGGCGCTTTTTGGAAATTTATTTCTGTGGTGTTTGTTTGAATGCTGCCGGAAATACGGCCAAAGTTTGCCGTTACACCCACTTTCACCTTGTAGTACTAGGAGGTTTGTTCACCAAGTAGAAAATGTGTTCCACTGAAACTTTGACAGAAAGACTTTTATGGTATCTTTCTTTTCTTGTACATCACCATTTTGGGTCAATCAACAAGTTTACTTGCACGATAACCATGACACTTTTTTTTCATCAGACAGGTTTCAAATCTTGTTACAACACATGAGGTACATGTATGTAAATGTAGTCACATGTAAGCCTACTGTATTAAAATCAAACGATCCATGATGGCTGTTTCATGATCATGTAATGTGAATATGCACACACATGCACAAATGTGTTAACTTCCAAAAGAAATTTTCAAGAAGTTGTGTATGATCATGGAGGTACAAAAAACGCGAAGGAATTTTATAGACGTGTACAATGTACAATAAGTTCCATTGTTTGTGTAGGTTTTTTTCCCCACAAAAAAGGATCACAAGCTCACATGAAGCAAAGACTCTCAATGAACAAATGTAAGTTGTTGCGGAGTTTGCATCTACATGTACCACACAGTGGATGCGGACTGTCCCAAGGTGAGCCTCATTCATAATGTGTAATACTATCTGTATACACGTAGACGTCTAGTTCAACTGGATGGGCCGTTTGTACATATGTACATGTGCATACATGTCCATGTGAATAGACGAGAGTATTGCCTTTCACGTCCGCGGCGTACTTAAAATTGCATTTTTGTACAGCACAAAAGTGGACGTCAGCTTTTCAAATTATCACAACTGGCATCTACTAATTTCTTTTGACAAATTTATCAGTGATGTACGTATCTACTACAATTATTTCATTATGTAGCCTTGCGTCCCTTCATGCAACATTAAAATTTGAACTAACTAATACTTGGCTTAATAAACTGCAAAATTACATGTACATGTAGGCCTACAATGTATGTCTGGAACTGGTTCTTATCTGAAACTGGCACACATGTGTACATGGTACATGTAAGTGTCTGAACATCTGAAAAGTATGGTACAAAATGAAGAGGATAAAACAATCTGTCACGCATGTATTTGCTTACACAATAAAAGTAATCCATATGGAATATGAATAAATTTAATTCATACATGTACTTTGCATCATTTCACATCGGAGAGGTTCCAATTTCAAAAGGCCCGGAACAAATTATTTGAAAAGAAACAGATGTGCCAGGTACCAATCAGTAGGCGCATGTTTCATCACATAAAATGATGGCACAATATGAACGTTTTCTGCTCAGCATGTCAGCAAAATTTGTCCACGCTAAATATGCCGAAGAGGATTTGTAAGTTGGACTTTGTTAGAGTGTTTTGGTTTTTTTTCAATACTTAAATGCACTGGACTTATGCAGTATTCCCACTGTATCCCAACATAATATGAACACATGTGTAAATATAAAAAACATATGAAAATTTGGGCTCAATTGGTCATCGAAGTTGCAAGAGAATAATGAAAGAAGAAAAAACACCCTTGTTGCACAGCTTCAGGCCTGAAGTCTTTAATTGAGAGTGAGAAACTATCCCTTTTTCAAAACTATTTTACTTCAGTGGGGCAGTTTCTCACAATGTTTTGTACAGTACATTGTGTACATGTACATTGTATACATCACCAGCTCTCCATTGCTCGATACCATGTAAGTGATTACCAATAGCGTCCAGTGCCTTTAATTATTTTTGAATCCATCTCAGCAATTGGGCTCTACACCACTAAATACTCCAAGTGTGCACACCGCATATCAGTGTTCAGCAATGCACTGACCAAGAAACGCATACCGAACATAGATCTCATTCCATGCATAATTCATGATAGGCGAACTTTCCTACAAACTGTGTGCACAAAATGGCCGAAATGATAGGACTCACTGAGTACACTTGTATGTTTGTACTACCAAATAAAACATTGAAAAACCATGATGCCAGATTTATTTTGAAAGCCTTAAAAACTCTTGTTTTAGATTTTGAAGACAAATAAAATTAAAGACACTGGACACTATTGTCAAAGCAATTGTCAGCAGGACAAGCTTCATTACACCGTACATGTGTAGCTTGTCATTTCACTGATCTGTCAGTTTTTTCATTGGTTGGTACTTGAAATGGATGATCCAAGCGTTTCAATCTGAACTACATGTACATAGTAGACAGTTGGACCACATGGACAATTTCTAAATTGGAACTTAATGGGGGAACCACATGACAAAAACAATGTACCAGCAACATTACCATTCATTGCTACTTATATAAATACAAACTGTACCTCAATTCATGACGTAATGCTGGCACAAGGTATTATGGGAACTGGGACATTGGACACTATTGGCATGATTGGTAATTGTCAAAGACCAGTTTACTCACTTGGTGTATCTCAACATGCTTAAAACAACAAACCTGTGAAAATTTGAGCTAAATCGGATTGCATCGTCCTTCGGATGGGATGTAAAGCCGTTGGTCCCATGTGTTGTGTAATGCATGTAAAAGAACCCAGTGCACATTTCGAAAAGAGAAGGGGTTCGCCCCGGTGTTCCTGGCTGTGGCTGCTGTATGCGCCGTAGCACCTTGTAAACCCTTATATAAGGTGCTAAATAATTGGGTCTCAAAATTCATCACTGCAATTACCTATCTTTCTGAAAGTTTGTATATATGCTCAGCGCCTTGAGTACCTTGTTCGGTAGATACGTGCGCTATATAAGACTTCAATATTATTATTATTTTATTATTGGTGAGGGCACCACAGAAAAAACACAGGGCACCACAGCAATGTTTAGGGTGGTGTTGGTTATTTCGAGGCCTGCATTCGATTCATACAAAGTATCTTGATCTGCTGATTCACAAAGGATCAAATTTTGAGCAATGCTCATTGGTTGTGCGTACGCACGCGTGTTGATAGATTGCTCATTGGTTGTGCGTACGCACGCGTGTTGATAGATTGCTCATTGGTTGTGCGTACGCACGCGTGTTAATAGATTGCTCATTGGTTGTGCGTACGCACGCGTGTTGATAGATTGCTCATTGGTTGTGCGTACGCACGCGTGTGATAGATTGCTCATTGGTTGTGCGTACGCACGCGTGTTGATAGATTGCTCATTGGTTGTGCGTACGCACGCGTGTTGATAGATTGCTCATTGGTTGTGCGTACGCACGCGTGTTGATAGATTGCTCATTGGTTGTGCGTACGCACACGTGTTGATAGATTTATCATTTAGAACAGGTATATTGAGTTTGTTTCACAAAAATTAGCGGCAAATGTAAGCTTGCGTTCAGCGCGAACGTAAACACTTCTCACTGTTTATACATGTTTATCACAAGTTTAAAAATGGCCATGTGATCTCCTCTTGACCAATCAGAATGGATTTATAAACTGTCCTTGGTAATTCAATTAAAAAAAATTATACTTGTAACCCTTCCTATTTCAAGTAAGTTAGAGGGGAGAATTTTTTTATATTTTTTAAAAAGAATTTACAACACTTTCAAGATAAAGGTACAGAAGCTTAATGAGTGGAATATTCCACAATGAGTAAGCTTATTTGAGAATTTTTCCCCCTTCTTTTCAATTCTGCCTCCGGCTGACAATGTGCTTTTTAATAAATCATGAAGACCTGCACGGAAGCTACACTGACAACACACTCCACTCATACATAATTCACAACCAAAAATTTCAATAATTTGTTAATTCCTCCAAGTTTAAACCGTCAGTGAAACAAGAGAGAGATGGGAAGCCAATAGCCCCAAGTAAATGAGTCTAACAGAGTTTGGGTGAAATTTGAGGCATTGAGTAGACTACCATGCCAACATAGGAGACGCCATAAAGTAGATACGACATAAGAACAAGATCTGAAGTATGTCTGCTGTATTGCATATTATACTGAAACAAGCCAAGCAACTTAGAAGGCATATCGCCAACGGGTACACTGTGTGGACTGGCACATCTCTGACATATATTAGCATTCATTTTCTCCGGCGGGCATACGCTTGTGAATAAAATACATTCTGAATGAAATTAATGCACACGACACGAGTGACAACTGCTTCGCTTAAAAATTACACTTGATGTACACTGTAGGCCTTCTGTACAGCGTGTACTCAATGCAATGTAGAAAAGATGTGTGATGAGTTTATAACGTATTGAAGATTAAACCCTTGCAAATATAGCTGGCCTCCAGTGAATTCTAATTATACGTACATAATACAACTGGTATGACATGCGATGGGCATTACTGTAATCAAAAGTGTATGCTGTACACTACATGTAATTGTACTGTTGCCTCTGTGATTTCACATTACTTTGCCACACACATGTCTTTAACAAGAGACTGCACAAAAATAATTGAACTACGTAAAGTACTACACAAGACTGGGTTTAACAGAAACGCCTACATGTAGGTACAACAATTGTGTAAGTACTTCACCTGAAAATTTCATCGCCACCAATTCTTCAGTTTGAATCAACCGCAAACTTATTTATACCTATTAGTTGCATGAGGACCTGTGTTAACACTAACACTAACTGGGTCAAAACGATTGGCTGGTAGGCATTCACTAATATTGTTTTATGAAACAGATGGTTACAAGTGTTCGAGAGCATCAAGTTAGATTCGGGAAAAGCACCTAGGCCAGTCCTTTTGAAAAGATGGATTATTAAAAAAAAACAAAAAAAAAAAAACTTTTTTTTAATTATGTTTTTTACAAAAATCGAAAAATAGTAAATAGTAAAAAAAAAGGATGCGGCCCCCAAAAAGGATGCGGGCGGGGACGATCAACTATTTTTTTTTATTTGGCCTTACACGTATTTCAAAACTCAAGAAGCAAACAAGTCTGGCGGACAATTTTGAATTTCTGTTTTACTGAACGTACTTTTTCGCATGGTTTGATTTAAACAGCGGCTACAGGATAATCTCAATATTTTAACTATTACCTTTTTTTTGGCCAAGTAGACATTGTAAATCTATACCGATATATAGCCATTTTACGCTTAAAATTTGCATTTGGTAATAAATAATTCAAGTAAAAATGCACCTCTCCGTGTGACTTTTTCAGCCGAGAGTCAAAAACAGCTTATCTATTATAATGATCCCTTGACGTCAGTGACGATTTTCCCCAATTGAGTTTGAACACGGTTCTCCAGCTTTGGCCAACTGAGGGTGCCATTTTCCACATCAAATAGCGCCAATGACACCATGATTCCTTTGTCGCGATGGTTTGTTTGACCTCACGTTTTTCAGAATTTTGGCTTGGAGTGTTTCGGGGGAAAAACAATTGTTACCATGTTTTAACAGGAGGTAAGAGACTCGTTAAAAAAATTCTGTTTCCTCACACTGCATCTATTACAAAAATGTAACAACTTTATATTTCTGAGCATTCTGTAGCCGCTGTTTAAGCTTCTAGTTCCAGTTTTCAATCCAGCCCTAACCACTTATAGTAAACCCAAATTAGAACAGTGAAAACTAAGCCTGATCGACTAGTGTCGATGTCGTAACTACAGTATTAATTGTTTAGTCGAGTCCCGACAACTGTTATTCAACTTCTCGGTTAAACGTGCCACCACGACTAGTACTACAAAAATAGTCGTGACTTTCTGATTGGTGAATCAATTGTTTCGCTCACGACTATTTACGAACATAAGTTTACAAAACACAATCAGACATCAGTGACACAATCCTTCAATCCTTTTAGCACAAACTTTACTGCAGCAAACAAAATGCCGCAATGCATCTTGAGGAAATAAAAATGAGTCGCAACTTAGTGTCGAAGTCACAACTATTTGAGATGCGACTAGTTGAGTAGTAGTATATTTCACTAGCCTCCCAGGTTTTCATGTGATGTAAACTGACATGGCGAGCTACCGATGGCGTAATTCACTGTACAAGACCAATGACTAACAGAAAAAACATGACCACATAATCAACCGATGCTCAAAGGGGTGGGGACATTAACATGCATGCACTTGACCATTGCCTACTTGTTTTTGCAATGGGAGAGCAAGCAGAGGGGCTCAGCATGGGTTTTGCTGACTAGCAGCTGGGCAGGCCTGATACTTCATGGAGGCAACGAAGGCGATTGCCCCTTGGTCATTGCCTTGGTGCCCTTGAAATGCTATACAGTAAAAATTTACAATTTCCTCATAGGGTGCCCTTTACCTAGGAGAAAGTGCCTTGGTGCCCTTGCCCTTTCAAAAACGAAGCATTCAGGCTTGACTGGGTGTACTCGGACTATCAACCATGTACACGCAAACAAAGAATTGGAAAAAATAAACTTGTAAGATGACACTGATGATGACAATAAATACTGTACATGTTTGTAAAGAAAATTGAAGCAATATGTGCATGGTAAGCTCCTCATTCCCTACATGTATTTAAAAGTGGTGATTCTGCTTCCTTTAAAGGGTCTATGTAACTTTTGTTGGACAAAAAACACAATGTCCACAGATTTACACTAAACTTACACAGTTTGAAGATAATGATAGAAGAAAGCTTCCCTGAAAATATTGTGTTCTGAGGTGCTGTAGTTTTGGGGAAATGAGTAAAAACAATGTCATGAAAATAATTTTCGTCTCATGAGACGAAAATTATTTTAATCATTTACAAACGTATTTTCATGACGTTGTTTTACTCATTTCTAAAAAAACTACAGCACCTCGGTAAGTAATATTTGAAGGGAAGCTTTCCACTATCATTATCTTCAAACCCTGTAAGTTGAGTGTAAATCTATGGACATTTTGAAAAGGTACCCAAATCCTTAAAGGCATACACCGTACTAATGTACACTTAAAAGCAATGCAAGTACCAGCTGGGAATCAGAGGTCTCAAAAAATGCTTATTACATCAAAATGTACATTTAATACTAACATGAACAAACTAACAGACAAACGGGCCTGTTGTTGAAAGGGCACGGGCATCAAGGCATTTTTTCCTTGGCAAAAGGCACCCTACATGTACATGTATGTGGAAATTATAAATTTCTACTGGAGCGTTTCAAGAGCACAAGGACCAGGGGGCATGGAGGCAATCAAATTTACATATTACAGAGCAAACGTAAATCATTACATTTTTCTTTGGGATGTTTGTGCCTTCAACACATGACTTTAGAATTGATCACCACTGAAAAAAGGTCCCAAATTTTTCAAAGTTGTTATTTCTATTACCAAAAGGTTGTGATTTGAACATGTGCAAGGCTATGTACATGTATACACATGCCTTGATTTGTTCTAAACTTTTTTTTTTTTTAAAGAATGGAAATAAAAGAGTGGTGACTAGGTCTTACAACAGGCACTTTAGAACCTTGCAGGGTCATCGCCGAGATTGTAACCATAGGCTACCTCACAGCCGATTTCAAATGACTGTTCAAGACCTCGTCACCTACTCTTATATTCCATTAGTATTGCCCTTTTGTTTCTAGTTCACAATACACGCACGGTACACCCGATGTATAAAGCAGGCCCGGAATTTCATATTTGAAAAGGGCAAGGCCAATTTCATTTTGAAAAAGGGCAATTCCATTGAAAAATCTTTAAGTCTATGGGAACCTTTTGAAGGGGCACCAAGGCCAAGACGGTGAAATTCCAGGCATGGGGTAATGAACTACATGTAGGTACAACCAGCATCTCATCTCAACCAGGCATGCCAGGATTTATTTGAAAGCAATGTTCTTGTACAAATGACAAGTCTTGTCAGGTTGAAAAAAAGCAAATTAACATATAGTACATGTAATGTTCATGTATGCCAGTAAGTGATGGTTGCATGGCAGACTAATTATTCTGGATAATGCAATACATGTATATGTACATTTGAACAAATGGCTTTATCACACTTTACACCTGATGTAAACTATGTGGTACCAAATTTAATAAGTGACTAGCCAGCCATGAATGAATGAGCTATGTTCAAATCTTAAGCCATGGAACCAGTCATGGCCACATGCATGTTAAAGTTACTGTTTATCAAGTAACTGTTTGAACCTACTGATCTTGAAGTAAGCCTCCATGTACACATCCATTCATTAGGAATTTAGGTTGCCTTTTTTTTTGTTTCTTCCCAACCGGACCCTCGTTCGAATCCAATCTTAGAGCAGAGCCTTTTATGAGGATTTGGTTTTCAGTCCCAACCTGATTGCATGGTTTTTTCTCCCACATCAAACACTGACTAAATGTACGTAATGTATACTGTACGTATTCCTTCATTCATGGCATTACTGATTTGCTTGCCCATGTAACAGTCACTGGCTTCTTACAGGTACATTGCATTTAATGTAGACCTAGATCCCTGTGCTTTATTTGCTGAAATTTGTGACGTCAAAAGCCGTAAGATACATCTAAACCCACTCTGAAATCCACTTTGTCTTCTGTGTATTGCATCTTCACAAGTTAATCAATATGTTTTATGCCAACATTAATTCAAGTTCTACCAGTACCAATGTTTATCAGCATGGCCGTTACTGGTTTTTTGTTTTAGTAATTCTTGGGGAAATACCATTTTCAAGGATATTACTTGGCAGATTAAGTTTTTTTTTTTTAAATTCATTTTAAAATGCTGATTAATGTTCCCATATTCAGAGCAAAAACAAACCAGAATAGAAAAACTTTTAAAAAGTTGGGTTTGTGCAGTTAGTTTACAAGTTAATTTGTTGTCCAACACATGCTCAGGTAAAACTTGGCCTTGGCCTTCGTATCATATTCAGTATTCCACACACACTTGTAAGAGTTTTTGTTTCACATGTACTTCCTAAATTTGTACATTAATTTTACTAAACATAAGAACAAAGCATTGTTAAATGCTACATGGAAGATATTTTTTACATAAACTATTTCCCAATGAAACTTAAGACCTGTAATGTAATTGTGATGTTGCACTGCTGTTCATGAAGAGCCAGTAATCATTGCAGAAGCTGACCTACATTCTTGGCCTTAAGTTGTGAAATATTTACCCCCTCCTAAAAGATTGTTGACATTTAGTATTTCATCATCTTGCAAGTCATGACAAAGTAGAAGGTCAGAATTTGCATATTCAGCCCTTTCATCCATTGCGTAAACGCTGTTAAGACCAATGACATTCTTGCAACAGAAATATGGTATTGTGGTAAGTGCATTTCTCTGCGATTTGAATTCTTTTCTTTTAGAGTTTAGAACTTAAATTTGCATCTGTTTATCATGCAAGAAACAAAGTAATTTTCAATGTAACCTTAAACAGTATACCAAAGCCCCTTTCACACGTGAACAATTAAGCAAGGGTCCCTTGCTAAATAGTAGCATGGTTGTAAGATTTTACAAAATGCACCACTTGTGAAAGGTGTCCAGGGTCCCTTGTCAAATCTTGTCCAACATTGCTACATTTTGTCGGAGGTCCAGACCTACGACAAAATATTACGGTAGTGGAAGTTTTGACCAAGGACGTGGGCTACATGTACAAAATCCTGTGAAAGGAACCCTTGTTTATTGAGCGTTGCCTAGGTGAAAATGCCCATACAGCGCGTGCTATTGTTGGTGCTATCTTGTCCAACTAAGGTGATCAGGATTACCAATTCGTCATATCACTCTCATGTCACACAAGGGTTGTTACACTTTGCAGTGGGAAAGCCCACAAAATCAGTCACACACGGTGATAAAAAATAAACAATCCACGCTTGTAAATTTTGTAGCAAGGGACCCTGGCTACATTTTGGCCATGTGAAAAGGGCTCAAGGGCGCACAACTTGAATTGATTCAATCAGAAAACTGTTCCACTTGTCAACATTTTTGTTTACCATGGTACCAAGTGTAATGAAGCAGGGCCCATTTCATGGAACTGCTATATGTTATGTACCAGCTCATATTGCAGAGCAGTTTTATGTTCCTTCAAAATAAAATGTTCTGCAATATGTATGTAACATCAGGCCTGGAGTTTCATCTTTGAAAGGGAAATGCCATTTTCCTTTTGCTAAGGGCACTTCCATTGGGAAAACCTTAAAGACAATGTTTTTGAAGGGGCACCAAGACCAAGAAAAGGGGCAATGGAGGCCATTGTCTCTGTACCTGGCATGCGTGTAATTCAAGGCATGTTACATTCATGCATCATGTGTACAGACACTGTTGGCAGGGTTTGCCCTGAACATTGTTAGTGACCGGCCAGCACGACAACCTACACGTACACCGTACATTAGCTTGTCATTTCACTGGTCTGTCAGCTTTTTCACTGGTCCGTATTTGAAATGGATGGTCCAAGCGTTTCAATCTAAACTACATGTAGCCAGTACGACCACATGGACAATTTTCTAAATTAGAACTTTACAGGGGAACCAAATGACAAACACTCTAATGTACCAGCAACATTACCATTCATTGCTACATAAAAATACAACTGTACCTCAATTCATGACATAATGCTGGCACAAGGTGTTACACATGTTGGGAACACGTAACCTTTTACACAATGTCCACAGATTTACATTAAACTTAAACAGTTTGAAGACAATGATAATTGAAAGCTTCCCTTAAAATATTACTTGCTGAGGTGCTGTAGTTTTTGAGAAATGAGTAAACCATTGTCACAAAAATTATTTTAGTCTCAGTTTTAGCATGTAAAAAATGTATTAACCAGCTACACATGGTATTTTACCACTGTGCCTTGAACACCCAGCAGGATGGATACAATGACATGAAGTGAAATATAAACCAAACTTTTAAACAGCCACAATTGAACGCTGGTCAACTTGAAAAAGGACCCCACTCTCGCACACCAATTCATAAACATGCCAACTCATACATTTTTGTTAAACTTGTATGCAAGTTTATTTAGTGTGCGTGTTTGCTTACAAGTGTAGTGATAGTCATTAGGAGTCAATGTTCACAAAGTAATA
Organism: Asterias rubens; assembly: GCF_902459465.1. Lineage (NCBI taxonomy): Eukaryota > Metazoa > Echinodermata > Asteroidea > Forcipulatida > Asteriidae > Asterias > Asterias rubens. Next base: position 15,164,309 of record NC_047067.1, read on the forward strand.
TCCTTGATGTCTTAAAATCCCCACTCCCATACAGGTTGACCGATCTGCATTTATGATACCCGCGACAGTTATCCACTCTGATTGGTCAATAGAGCATCACATGCCATGTTTAAACATGTAAGCATGAGGTGCAAAACTTTAATGCGCAAGGCGTTAATGAAGTAAAAACATACTGGTACTCATACTGGTACATTTTTACATTGAGTACAAGTATGTAAATTCTGTCATGTTATCAGGTGCGCAGTCTAATAGTTTTAACTAAGGGAATCAATGTGTGGTGAAGAGGTTTACTGGTGGTTTAATCCCAACGAGGCCTGGTTCTTGATAATTTTACCGAGACGAAGTCAAGTTAAATTATAAAGAACTAGGCCTTGGCGGGTTTAAACCACTAGTTGAAAACCGATTCAACACACTTTGATTCCCACTCATAAATACCTTTTAGGTAAAAAGGCGTTATAAAGGAAGAAACTCTGTAAAACTTATCTGTTTCCGAGTGCTTGAGTTCTGTATGTTTCCACCTCCATGGTATGTTCAGAAGGCTATACTATGTACATGTTACATGCACATATGTACATACGACGTCCATAAGCGTGTGTTTTCCGGTTCTGTTCATGCGCATGCGCGTAAAAACTTGGTGCATATTCGCTGGTTTTCCTGTCACACACAGCGCGGCCAACTCACCAACAGTGCCTGCATCGCCCATAACAAGAAACGTCTTGCATCAAGACTAGCACGGAGTCTCAGCTCACAATTGGTTTTAAACACTTGTCATTATCAACGATTTAAACACCCCCACGTGACGCGCTCTCCACCAATAGGAATAGCGAAACTGTCTGAGGTATTTATGAATATTAGAATGCGCACCTAATGTTATCAGGTGCGCATTCTAATAATTTTAATTATTAGAGTGCGCACCTCATGTTATCAGGTGCTCATTCTAATAGTTTTAACTATTGGAATGTGCACCTCATGTTATCAGGTGCGCATTCTAATAGTTTTTACTATTAGAATGCGCACCTCATGATATCAGGTGCTCATTCTAATAGTTTTAACTATTAGAATGCGCACCTCATGTTATCAGGTGCGCATTCTAATAGTTTATGATATCAGGTGCTCATTCTAATAGTTTTAACTATTAGAATGCGCACCTCATGTTATCAGGTGCGCATTCTAATAGTTTATGATATCAGGTGCTCATTCTAATAGTTTTAACTATTAGAATGCGCACCTCATGATATCAGGTGCTCATTCTAATAGTTTTAACTATTAGAATGCGCACCTCATGTTATCAGGTGCGCATTCTAATAGTTTATGTTATCAGGTGCTCATTCTAATAGTTTTAACTATTAGAATGCGCATCCTAATAGTTTTAACTATTAGAATGTGCACCCCATGTTATCAGGTGCTCATTCTAATAGTTTTTAGAATGTGCACCTGATAACATGACAGAGTTTGGAAATTTACAAGTTTTTATTGTAGATTTTCCACCATTATTACACTTAAAAAAAAAAAAAAGGGCATCTGAATGGGAATAAAAGAGTAGTGAATCTGTTTTAAACGACCAGTTGAAAAGGGCAAGGCCGTGGCCATGCAATAAAGAACCTCACCTTCGGCTAAGTTCTTTATCGCACAGCCACGACCCTGCTAAAACAGCCGGCGTGGTCCTACAAATGTACATGTCGCTTTGCCACAACCCTCCAACACTGTGTTGCCTAGTACCTACATGTACTGTAGTTTTTTATTCCCTGGATTCGAGTAGGCTGTACATGTACATGTTGTTCACCACATGTGTAGCTCCACTAGAGTGTGAAGGTCAACCCTAACAATGCCTTACCTGCAACGTCTGGGTGTATCCCCTATATAAGTGGGTTGGTGGTTTTTAACCAACTAAATACTAAATACAGGCTTCAAAATAACTTAGTGCGAGGGCACTCTTTTAACACCTGACCCACAACAAAAAGCCCCAGACCTTCATTTCTACAACATTTACAGCGCTAAAAATAGACCCTGGGATCCAACTCGCCAAAATACTCAAGATTCAATTTATAATAACAATATTATATAAATTATTAGAGTATGGGTTCGAGTCCTGAGCCTGACACTTAAGGAAGACACTTCACCATTGCTTCGTCCTTCCGATGGGACGTTAAGCCGTTGGTCCCAGTGCACTAATCGAAAAAAGAAGGGGTTCGCCCTGGTGTTCCTGGTCCGATCAGCAGCAAATTGCGCCAAACGCAGCACCTTGTAAAACATTACATGGTGCTATCAGAATTAGGTCTCATAATTCAAATGTACATGTAGTCCCACATCTTGCAGGAAACTGTATGTTACAGCGCCAGGAGCGTCACTGAGTGACGGACATGTGCGCTATTATAAGATGCCAAAATGATTACTATTTTTATTATTAACAGAGAAACATTTAATAAACAGGTTTAGAACAAGGGAACTAAGAAATTTTGAAAATAATTTTGGGCCAAACCAAAAATATTCAATTTAGTATCTTATTAAAATCAACCTATTCAAATATCTAAGTTGTTGTCTTTACAACAATTAGTAATTATGTGGATTACGTTGACGTGATTTTGCTTGTATTGCATAGCCTTGCGTGACATATGAACAGGTATGTAGTGTACATAATGTACTTTGCATAGGAATAGGCAAGTATGGCAACTTTGAGTTGGGTTTGAAAGCAAGCCAAAAGTGTTATACATGCACATGTACAGTGTACATGTATCTTTTATTTGTTGATATTGTGGAAAAAACATATGGGGGCAAATTTTCGTTGAGGTTCATCGCCAGATCACATGATCCACAAGGTCAAATTCAAGGTCAAAGTACAGGTCAAAAAGCTATCAAACCTAAACAAGTTCCTACAAAAAAAAGTAATGGCAGATTTGGAAAGCTTAGGCCCCCTGTGCAATTTACTTTCCAAAGACAATCAATTACACCCAATGGTTACCGATTCATGGTCATTTGAATATTGGAGGTCAGGCGCATTTTACCAAAATCAACGAGAAAGAGCATGCCATAGCGCGAAAACTGTTTATCGGATGGAGCTGAAATTTGAGCTTGTTGAGCCATGATTACCCTAAAACCCAAATTTGAGTAAATTTGAAGAGGGTAGGGTTTAACCCATTGGGTGATTTGACACGGAATGAGCCCCTTTGCAACATTATACATCTATCAATTGTAAGTCGCACTACAGAACCCCCGGGGAGGGTGCGCCACTGTCCATAATGTGAGTCGGACTTGCGTGTCCAAAGACCCACCCTGAGTCAAAAAAATTGACACACTTGTTGCAGATTTGGACGGTCCTCCGAACGATTTTTTGAATTACCAATCGCGAAAAAACGACGCACCACGGACGGACATAATGACGCACATGAAATCTCTTGTAAATGACGCAGGCGCAGTGAATACACAATAATTCAACCTTATACCTACGAGTTTCCCGGTTTTGCAAGTACATGCATTCGCTCAGCCCCAGCGGCCAGTCTGGTCTGTCCAGAGCAAGATGCTGGGGGCGAGCGAAGTGCATGCACGAGTTGAGGTCTTCGAGGTTGTACCGCTTGATTTTCGAGACGAGCGGTTCCAAGCGCACTAGCTGTTAAAACGCACAGAAAACAGAGGGGCCCGAATACCCACAATTCAAAGCACAGCGCGCACGTGTGTACACGATGGTGCGCAATCTTCAAATTGCGCAAACTGGTGCCCGATACACAATTGTAACTGCCTATTCTGCATAGCGCAAGTTATAAATTGCGCACAAAGTTGTTGCGCAAATTTGTTGATTGCACTTCAACAGATGAGCGACAGCGGATTCGTGTTTCACTGCAAAATAAACGATTGCAATCATGATCGTGGTCACATTAAATCAAGCAAATATCAACAGATGAGTTTTGTCGTAAGAGAGACCTCACAGATTGTGGCATTGAAAGGTTGGAATGTCTGCAAATACCAACATCATACGAAGGCGGGGAGGAGTAGGTGGCTTCATTATTTGATTCTCCACCAAATAAACAAAATACATGTTGAAATGGACATTGACGGAACATGACGTACCTCGACGCACCTCTTAAAGATTTTTTTGACTGAGCATTATTGGATTTTGATGTACCCATCGTCATTTTTTTGAGAGTCATGATGCAGAATTGACGAACCCTCCTCGGGGGTCCTACAGTGCGTCTTACAATTGATAGGTGTATTAAAATGGTCGATTTCAACTTGGGGAAGAAATTTAAGGCAAATCTCGTCGACTAACACGGTCACCCATTAATTTTATGGAAGTCAAACTCAAATTTTTTACTCCCATAAATAAATGGCCGACCGTGTTAGTTCGCAAAGTAAAATGAAAACCATGCAATTTCGAGGAAAATTTGTGAAGATCATTGTATTCTACTTTGACTTTGAGTTACAACTTACAATACAACATCTTTCTAAATCTAACCATGCATTTTAAAACATTAACAAACGGTTGCTTTTCAAAGACCAACTCGACAGATCCAAGAAAACGTGTTCCTTTTATTAAATGTAATGTATGCAGTAAACTATCACTTATACAGGCCTAAACATTACAATAAATGCTAACTGTATGCCGTTACACATTTGTCACTAATCAGTCACCAGTTATGTTTGTTTTGTGTACAGCTAGCTCAAGGAGCATTGGTACATTACGGCTGCCGTACATTACACACACAAACAAGTCCATGATCATTTTTTTGACGTTGGCAAGTAACGACCGGGGTAAAATGCCAGCGCCATGTTTTGAGCGAGTCTGTCCGTGAATAGCTGAATCTATAAAAAAAATCCACTAAACATCCCTTAAAATATACTGATTGTTACTGGTTTACCTGAGGATGTGTAGAAGAGACTTGAATGTTGTTGTTACTGCCAGCGCTGGAACTAACTCCTCGATCATTCACTTGTTCCAGATCTCGCTGACTAGAACTGGAACGAGCCATATTTCCCGGCATAAAATTCAATCCTTTCGTTTATCGCCGGCTAGAACATGGTTCCTGTAGGTATTTTATCCTCTGATGAAACATCGGGGCAAACAAAATTAAACAGTCATTGTCAGTAAATGTGTGATAACAATGTGGGCTGAAATGATGTTTTTAGGCCCGGGAATTTCGCCTTGATTACTTAGTTCCAGCGTTTGTGTCATATAATGTTTAGGTCGACTGTGCGCGAAGGAAGGCAAATGGCTGCCATCGCTACCACTTTCACTATAGGGGTGTTAGTATTTTGTTCAAGGAGGGGAACACTTCCTAAGAAAAATTCGTTTTTCATTTGGCGAACCAAAAATGTCACCACCAAAGCGTTTCCAAGATGTTTTATTATATACATTATTATTTATTTTTAAGAGATTTACTATTGGAATTGTTGTTTCATTTTTCATGACTGCCGTTTATTTAAAGTCAGAAAATCCCCCCCTTAAAGTAGTAACATCTATAATGCACCTGTCGACGTCATTTCATCAGAAGTGCCGCTTGATTGGTTATTATCTGATACGTATAAAACCCCGGATGAATAGTGTAATTTCTGCGACCTGCACTCACCTGAACCCGTGCATTTGTCTTTCTAATGATCTCAGTTTAGAAAAATTGAGATGTGTAGTAATTTCAAAATTCAAAATATATTATTAAATATTTTACACGCAGACAGGATAATAGGCAAACTAGTAATAAACTTCTTTTTTTATTATTAAACATTCAAACAGAAACTACAAAACAGAAGTGACCCCCCCCCAGGTATGGTACAAAATTATCTCGTGCTGCCTTAACAAATATCTATATTTAGCCGTTGGCAGTATGCGGAGTACGTATATGAAAGTCAACCCCCCCCCCCCCCCCCCCACACACACACGACAACCTCTTTCCGCATCTAACTACTTGTACTTGATCAAAGTCTACAGTTGCTAATAACTTCAAGATAAACTCTAGAAATTGTAGTGTGTTGACGTCAGATGATGTAACAGAGGCCACTGTAAAGATACCTGCACAAAATTCATATCAGAAAAAGGTGCTGGTAGAGGGAGAGGCCCCAGGCTTGACTTAGTCTTGGTGCAAGACGTTTCTCAGCGCCCGCATCGACCGCCCGTATACTGGTGAGTGTATTTACGGCCGTGTGGTCGCTTTTGGTGAGTTGGCCGCGCTCTGCGTGAAAGGAAAACGAGAAACGTCTCGCACTAAGACTAGGCTTGACTCATGAGCGATATTCGTGTGGTACTGAATAATTCATGAGCTGGATTAACTCTAAGGCTCAGCGTGGGTAATTTTTTTTGTAAAGAAACAAAACAGTGCATTGAAATTGTGTAGAGTGGATGTCAATATAATGCAGCTCCTGTGCGTCTTCAGTCTTTATTGTTTCCATTTTAAATGATGCTAAACAGACGACTTTAATCAATCCAGCTGTATGTGGCATAAAAACCAGGATATTTAAACAAGGATCTCCCCTTTTTTTATGCCAAGCTTGTAGGCCTATGTCCAAACATATAGAGTCGTAAAACGGCAAAAGCATCCATAGTTTTGTGTTCTTAAAAAAATCATGCATTATGCCTTAGATGATCTGGGATCGTTTTTTGTTCAAGGGTTAATTTGATTAGCAAATAAATGTGCACCACGGATTGTTCAATAAGTCTGACACTAAAGTTCCTTCGTGTATAGGCCTTATGCTATTAATTCGTCAATATGTGCAGTGAGATGGGCCCAATTTCACGAAGCTGATAAGCAGAAAATTATGCTAAGCAAATTTCTTGGCTAAGCAAGAAATGACCGGGGTACCAGTCGTAGCAATGGAAACTGTATGACATTTTGGCTGGTAACCTACTTTTGATAAGCATCACTTTTGTGTGCCCACTAACTTTAAGTTGCATTATGCTCTATGAAATTGGGCCCAGGTAACAAACCTGCATGTAAAAAGTGTTCATTAGAATTGTATTACTGCAAGGTATAATACGCGGCAACATTTTTGGCAAAAATGTGGGTCAAGAAAGATATATAGGCATACTGGTTATTTCATTTCGGGTAATACAAAATAACACGATAAATTAACAAATAAATGTGTCACATAAAATGTACATGGAGCAACATTAATGACAGAAGCCCTGAGATTTCTAAACATTCAAATAAAACAACAAGCAGCTATGTCTGTAATTGACAAACAAATGTTTGAGTCAAACCTTTCAACAACTTCGATAGACAATATTGATGCCCATGCACAAATACAATCCCTAGTGCATGCATGCTATACATGAACTGCTTTTGCCGTTAATATGGTTTTGTTTCGTCGACACAATCATCTCAACAACATGTGATTCTGTCATCATTCAATAGAGTGTCTTTCTTGCTCATGAGTTCGTGGTGGATGCAAGAAAACCATTAAGGAGAAATAAACAGGAGACTGTTCGTGTGTTGGGACGGAGTTCTATGGCTCACCTTAAGGTTGAACTAGAGACTCGTCTTCACGTCACGTACGTGCATGAAATACATAGAGTAGAACAACGGCTCTTGCAGGTATGAACGAGAAATGCGGGATTGACTGTTTGCATTGAAAGCTTCTTGTTCAAGGTTGCCGCTTTTAGGGGAGCAAGAGAAACATTTGTGGGAATTGTGCATGTGAATTTGGTACACATTGTGAGTTGGCCTATTATGTGAAGAGAAATATAATTGGTCATGGAAGAGTTTTCCTTTTCAAAAGGCTAAACAAGCAGATTTCAGAATTTCGAAATAGTAGCAATTTTATTGCATGTTATTATCAATCCAATATTCCCTCATCCACGATTTGCTTTTTTACAATTATTTACCATGGGAAATGGTTTTTACTTATATATAACTGAACACCAGCAAATAATTTTTATTTTTTTTAAATCCCCACTGAAAAATTAATAATTGTACAAGGTGAGAATAAAGGCATTTGGAGTTGTCGCTGTTGTCGCAGTAAAGCAGCCCCCCCCCCCCGCGAAGATTAGGTGACATTTTTTCCTGGGCAATACCTGAAACCGTTTTAGTTTTACCAAGCGTGACCGCCGCCAAAAGAATTCAAAACAACCTCATTGGATAATTGGGCTGTGCTTTCTATGGCCGATTGAAAACCACAATATGGGTTTTAAACCTTCAAAAATAAACCCCCAACAATCCCATCAATGTTATTGTATTAACAACATACTCCTCTATTTGATTTGAAGTTTAAACTCAACAAACAAAGTAGAAAGTGTAATATTGTTCAGTTCCATCCTTCATTCCATTCCCGCTCGCCAACACTGCTGCATAACACATAGCTGTAAATTCCATGAAATAGTCGCCAGTGTACACAACACGGCTCCGATGTGGACACAGCACACTGGCTTGACGTCAGACACATTGCATTTGACGTTAGCTCGACGGCCACTTGGGCCTGTTGCTATCTTTAGCTTCGATATTTTGAGGAAATCCGAAGCCCCGTACACAACAGTTTTATTTCAATATAAACGCTTATAAAATCCACCTCTACCCAAAGTCTATTTTTAAAACCAGAATATTTTGATGATCTATAATAGAAAAGCAGCTGCTGGTTCGTTTTATTATTTCCCTTCGTTGTGCAAAGAAGAATATAGTAGGCATATACCTTGACATGCTTTGGAGCAAATTAATTTTTCTGTTTTGATATTGTCTGGCCATTGATTGCCTCAGATCTGATCTCTAGTACAGGGGTTGATTTTTCGGTTAGTCATTATTAATAAGGTGTGAAGTGTGCCGGTCTCCACCTTCTTTAACGAGAAGACTTGTTCACAAGAAACACATTCAGATATTCTCTATTTCTGTCCAAAACTAAGGACTTCGGTTTTGCAAATTCCCTGCAATATTAAAGGGACTGGACACTATTGGTAATTACTCAAAATAATTGTTGGCGTATAAAAACTTTCTTGGACGAGGAGCAATGAAATGCTGTTGATAGCATAACATATTATGAGAAACGGCTCCCTCTGAAGTAACAAAGTTTTGAAAAATGTGTAATTTATCACTAAAATAACTGGATTGAATACGAGACCTCGGCTGAGGTCTCGAATTCAAGCATCTGAAAGCACACAACTTATGCGACAAGGGTTCTTCCATTATTCTCTCGCAACTTCGACAACCAATTGAGATCAAATTTTCACAAGGTTTGTTATTGTATGTATATGTTGAGATACACCAAGTGAGAAGACTGGCCTTTGACAATTACCAATAGTGTCCATTGCCTTTAAGCATTATTTCCAAGCTTACTTTGTACAAGCTCTACATGATTCCTGCAATCGAGTACACTTTGGCTTGGCACTTAAAGCCGTTTGTTTCATTGTCCGTGTATGGGGAGGGGTGGGGTGAAATGGGATGGGCGGAGGAGGGGGCTCTTTCTTTTGCTTTAGGCTCAGTGCCCATAATCATTAAATTTTCAGGCTTTTCTTCTCGTCATCAATCAGATCTCGCCTCCAAGTTTCATCATAAGATAACGATTAACGGTATTAATAACATATTTTGCGACTGCGTAAATTCTTACGACTTGTGATTTACATAGATCGGGAATCGTGTTCTGTGAACAAGTTTTAAATTCAAGCTGGCCCCTATATGGGCACTGGGCAGCTTACCAGATGCTGCTGGAGTTGAAGACACCAGCTGGCGCTCTTGACCCCGATAGGAAGGGTAAGGCCACCCTCTTATGTTGCTTGAGACAATGCATTGGTGTGGGCAGGCCCACGAGAGTGGGGGTTGGGGGTGCTGTGAGTGCACCGCCAACTTGTTGGGGGGGGGGGGGGCTGGAACACCAAAGCACATCTTCTTTTAGTAACCATGTTGTAATTCACTCTTTACATGAACAAAAACAATGAACATTTCAAAACAATTTGAATATCACAGCATCATGGCAGGGTATGGGTCTCTTTGGTAATTACTTCAACAATTGTTGACCATAACAACTTTCTTGGTAAAGACTAGAAAGAGAAAAATGGAGAGCTGTAATACAACATGGTCAGAAATAACCCCATTTGAAATATTGGGGGAGGGGGGGGGGGTAGACAGAGAGGTAATTTTCACCCGTAAAAAATGTGAATCTTTTCTCGTGCATGTGAAAGTGCACAACACTATTATAGCATTTAAAATTTTTATTCTTGCATATTAATCTTTCTCGCAATTTCGATGATAAATTGAGCCCCAAAATTCACAAGTTTGCTATATTATGCATAATGTTGGGATACACAAAGTGTCTTTGGAAATATTACAAAAAGTACTCCCTGCATTTAAAGGCAGTGGACACTATTGGTAATTACTCAAAATATTTATTAGCATAAAACCTTTCTTGGTGACAAGTAATGGGGAGAGGTTGATGGTATAAAACATTGTGAGAAACGGCTCCCTCTGAAGTGCCATAGTTTTCGAGAAAGAAGAAATTTTTCACGAATTTGATTTCGAGACCTCAGGTTTAGAACTTGAGGTCTCGAAATCAACCATCTAAACGCACACAACTTCGTGTGACAAAGTGAAAATATATGATGTATCGAGACCCTTTTGTGAAATAAAGGCCTATGCCATTTAATAATAATAATAATTAACCTTTTTGGTAGAGTGCATATCACAATCACAGCAGAAAAGTCCCTAAGCGCTTTGAGATGAAAATAAAAGAGAAGTAAAAGTTAATAGAGATGTTGTTGGGGATGGCGGTATGCAACAATAGACGCACATTCTAACCATATAGTTGTGCTTGTTGGCTTTATTGCCATTATTGGGCAAGTTGGCAACAAAATGTTTTCAGGCCGGTCGTGAAACCAAAGCGATCGTGGCAAAATGAACTACCTGACATTATAAGATCAATGGGTGGCGCTCTATTACTTTTCGTCCACGGCCAGGTTAAATATTACAAAGAAATAGTATGGCTCCAGTGCGTGTTGTATAACTTTCACATTATACTTAAAGGCACAGGACACCTTTGATAATTACTAAAGACCAATACATTCTCACTTGGTGTATCCCAACATATATGCATAAAATAACAAATCTGTGAAAATTTTGGCTCAATATTGGTCATCGAAGTTGCAAGAGAATAGTGGACAAAAAACACCTCCTATATTGCACAATAATTTGTGTGCTTTCAGATGTCTAAAGGGCTTAAAGCCTGATGTATTTTAATATTTCAGTGAGAAATTACCTCTTTTACAAAAACAACGTTACTTCACTCCAGAGAAAGCCGGTTCTCACAATGTGTTGTACTACAAACAGCTCTCCGTCGCTCAGAAAAGTTTAATAACCAATAGTGTCCAGAGCCTTTGTCAAGACGAGCAGCCTTCTGCTAGTGGACTGGAAGAAAGGGTCACCAATTCTACCATCTAATTTAACGAGTCAACCAAATGAACTATGTAATTTTGGAGGTCAGTATTAAGTATAGGCACATACGTCCTAAAGCTACAGTAGGAGGTGTATTGGTTGGTTGTGCAAAGACAGTTGTAAACTCATAACGAAGCACATATCGTAAAAGATCGACAACTGCGAACGTAATAACTAGGGAGCGGTTCATTGGTTATAATATTAATTTCATCTCCGTGCCCAACAATACCGTTTGTATTTTAGAAGCTACTTTCATATTGGCGTAGCTTTTCTGTCTTTGGTATCAAATACCATAAACATAGTTTTCTGTTGACAACACCGGCCTTTCGAAACAGTCACGGCTACTTATTGATGTCACTCAGCGTGGCTGATTTTATAGGAACAGGTGCCGTTGCGGCTATGTCTATCTACTAGTATTGGTGCAAGACGTTTCTCGTTTCCATTTCACGCACACCGCGGCCAATTCACCAACAGCGCCCGCACCGACTCACCTCCACTCACCGCCCCGGGGCGGTGAGTGGGGGCGGTGAGTGGACTAAAAGTCAGGTGAGTCTGTGCGTTTGGTGAATTTGCCGCGGTGTGCGTGAAAGGGAAAAGAGAAACGTCTTGCACCAAGACTATCTATCTACCCGTCCGCTACTCTCGGAGACAGTCCGGACTCCTGGCCGTACGGAGACGCAGTTTGTTTGATCCCGACATACGCATCGCAATTTTATGGTGTCTTAAACCCTGTACTCACAATTGCTCCAATAATTATTGAGCGATACATAGCAATCTCTCATCCACCACTCAAATATTCAAGATTTGTAACGACACGAAGCACACTCCTTGTTATCGCAATAGGATGGGTTCTCATAGTGTTGCAGTTCATTGTTGGTGTTCAGAAGTACATATATATTCCGGGTTTGACACATGCGTTCAACGACTGAGTGATGATGGATCTGATGATTCGTTTAGATTCCTCTTTGTTGCTAGAGTTCTGCTTTGTTATTGGTTTAATATCATAAACTTACTGATTGTCAAAATAAAATTGAGTTTCGGAAAGAGAGCCAAACGGTTTGACAACCCTTCACAATCCTCCTCGGGTCAAGACACCCATTCATCTCCCGGAGCATTCCCCAGGACCATCAAACTGTTCCGAATGGCAAGGGTTATGGCAGTCGCTGTACTAGTTTGCTGGTTTCTATTTTTGTGCTTATTCTTTATAAACATCTCCTTCGGTTTATATAATTATGTGCCCCAAAGGATCTATTTGCTAACCGACCTGATGCCGATTTATTACTTTTGTGTCAACCTTTTCATCGTTTTCCCCATGAAGAAACCATTTCACAACAGCGCCAAAAACTTTGTTGAGCACTTTACTCGCTATGCTGTCGTCGTATGAACGAGTTGGAAAAAAACTTAGACTGTGATGATTTCCTGTATCTGCAGCAAAGCATCATAGTGGAACTGAATACGTCTGGGGACAATACCAATGAGACACAACAAGACAACTATGTAAACTCTGTCGAACTTGTGAAAATAAAAGTACAGGGTGTCGACAACGATTCACGTTGTGTCTTATGAGTATTGAGCGGTACTTAGCAGTCGCCGCTCCACTCAAATATTTAAGACTTGTAACGACAAGAAGAACACTCCTTGTTATCACAACAGGATGGATTCTCACAGTGTCGATTATCGTTGTCGGTTTTCAGCGGCAGTACAGATACTTTGGGTTCATATAATTATGCATGCGTTCTTTTAGTGATTAAAGAGGAGTCTGTATTTGCATACATATTTTTTCTTTGTTCGAGTTCTGCCTATAGTCTTATAGTTTTTGTCATAACCTCAGTTGTTGTCAGAAAGAAGTTGGAGAAGAACGCCAAACGGTTTACCATCAAACTGTTCCGAATGGTAAGGGTTATGGCAGCTGCTGTAGTAGTTTGCTGTTTTCCGTTTTTGTACTTACTTACTTACATCTCTTTCGATATCGTTGTGCCCCAAGTGATCAATTTTGTAACTTTGTGGATGTTGGTTTCCAACAGTTATGTCAACTCTTTCATCTATTTTATCAAGAAGAACAAAACATTTCACAACCGCGCCAAAGAGATTTGGGAGCAACTTTTACTCTAGTTCGTGCTGTCGTCGATTGAACGAGTTGAAAAAACTTAGACTTTACTTCCTGTATCTGTTGCAAAGGCATCAAAGTGGAACTGAATACGTCTGGGGACAATACCAATAAGACACAAGACATTTTATACAAACTCTGTCAAACTTGTGAAAGTTGAAATACAAGGCGTGAACAACGAGGGGTTTTGGAAAGAAGACTGTTTAAAAGACGACAACAAAAGGTACAATATTTTGTTACAAAATTAAACTTCCAAAGGTTTCACCTTTGGTTTCACCTTTTGTACATCGATGTTTTCAGGATAGTTGCGTTTGTTTTCATGACATCGTTTTACTAATAAAAATAAAACCTACAGCACCTCAGCTAGTAGTATTTTAAGGAAAGCTTTCTACCATCATTATCTTCAAACCGTGTAAGTTTAATGTGAATCTGTGGATATTGTGTTTTGTGTCCTACAAAGCACCCATTAAGACAATAATTTTGTAAAATGTATTTATAGATAAGCCCAGTGGGTTTTATGTCACTGCTAAGTTGGCTTCGTCTATTTTGATCATCTAAGACTTAGAATGAAATCACGGTTCAATATTAATAAACAAATGCACCAAAACGAGGTCACCACACTTAAGCTTGTGTTGACCTCGCTTTGGCGCTGCTGAACAATTGACCTTTATGCAATGTCATTCTTCTTTGTTTATCAATCCTTATTTAACTATCGACTGATATTGCTGTTTCAATTGTCACATGCCGGTGGCAGAAGATTCTGTGTTCCCGGAGGTTCTGTCGTCGTCTTAAAAATGTCGCCTGACAGCGACCTCTTTTTTTAATCAGCTTCTCCAGCCCTTGTCAAATCCCGTATTGTGGACACTCACACTGTGACAGAATCCCCTATGGCGCCGGTAAAACTCAAGTCAATATAAAAACACAGCTGATATTTCATTGATGACTTTGAATAAAACCATTTTGCCTTTTTTATCCCGCCATAAAAAGAGCATCTTTAAGGGCAACGTTAAATACTTCACGTTATACACTAATGTAAATACTAAAAAAGGCGACAACATAGGAGCCGCCATTTTGTAAGAAGCTGCCATTTGTTTAGGTCCACATTTAAATAGAAACAATTGTTTGTACTTTTGCATTGTATTTTAAAACCGGCGTGTAGTTTGACCTTTGACCTCCCTATGGGTGCGTTCGGTTTAATAGCTTCCCTGGGTCTACCCCGAAATGCTCACTCTGGTGAGCCCCTGACAAGAGCAAAACGAACGCTCACACTCGCCCCCTCGTGGTGACGTTGTGTGGCGTATTTTTTTTCCAGCAATCTTTGATCGTAGGCTAAATGACGAAGGTTGATCACCAGAGGGCACTGTTTGTAGCGGCTATCAGAACGACTAAAAAGCCATGATCAAATACTTTGAACAAAGTCTATAGACTGGGCCCCTGTCTTTATCTGCAAGGATAAAGACACGTCCCAGCTTGTCAGATCCAGTGATTCCATTGGATAAAATGATATAATTTTGATAAACGTGCACAGTGACAGGAGCTATATATTTTTTTTCAGGATTAAAGACCGCGCCATCCCCAGGCAGCATTTATTTTTCTGTATTACGAAATTGCCACTGTCGTTAGTGCTTTCAATGGGAGAGTTGTTTCTTCTGAATCTTTTTTTTTTTTTTTTTTACAAAGGAATCATTTAAACAAATCGGAAAACAATTACATGGCTCTGCTTACCGTAAGCAAATAACTTGGCGCTTACGGAAGCAGTGAATTCCGAGCTTCCGTAATCCACTGATAAGCAGGGAGGTTTTGTTTTTGGCGTGTGGGTATACTCCACGTTACGGCTGCAGGGGACTGAGACCCAATAAACTCTTTAGTAAACAGATACGGAGAGAGAGAATAGAGCATATATGGAGGTACAGGAGATGCACTACTGACTTCTAAATGTTAATTTAAAATCAGGTTCACCTATCGGAAATCTTTGGGAAAAAAACCAACATGGAAGTAATTCACATGAAGAAAAAAGAAAACAGCGTTCACATCATATCAACGGCCGTTAATTTTTTTTAGTTGACAACTATTTTGTAACAGGCCTACATCATTTTTAGTGCACTGATCGATACAACCAACATGTTAAAAACATGTAACAGCAGTTGATGCATTAATTGCATACAGTTAAGAAAACAAAATGGTTTCATGTTAACGAGTATTAAAGTATTAACTAAAGTCTTGCAGCAAAGTTTTGAATCCATTGAAGAGAGTCTGGTAACCCGATAACACCGTTACAGTTTTAATGTAAAACATATAAAGAGCTCGAGGTGCACATGACAATTTCCGTTGTTTCAGTTTTTAAAGAACTTTTTAATATCTTTTCACTTTATCTTACAATTCATTCATTTATTATTATGCGCAAGTTTCATTTAAAAAAATGTAAAGATGTGAATCACAATAGTAAAAAGTACAGATGTTAACAATTATCTAAGAATATTTAAAAATAAAATATGCACTGAAAAATACAAGAACAGAAGCTATCAACATAAATTATACATCAGCCGGCCAAAGGTCACTAAAACTAACATAAAGCCTGCCGAAATAAATGTGTCTGATGAGCAACGTTTTGAAGGTATACGTGTATATCTAATTGACGATCCTCATGACATGTTGGGAGGAGTTTGAGACATGTTGAGTTCGGTCAAAGTTCAAAGGCACTATACATCTTCAGTAATTGTCAAAAACCAGTATTCTCACTTGTATCCCAACATATGCTTAAACTAATCATTATAATGTTGGAATCAATTGGTCATTAAAATGCAAGGGAATAATGGAAGAGAAAACACAATTGTGTTTCAGATGCCTAAATATTCAGGCATGAAGTCTTTTGTGAGAATTTACCTCTTCTAAAAACCTACGTTTCAGTAATTCTGCAGGGGGAGCTGTTTCTCACAATGTTTTATACTATAAACAGCTCTTCAAGTTGCTCGTTACCAAGTAGGTTTTTATGCTAACAATTATTTGAACAATTACCAATTAGTGTCCAGCCGTCGATTTCACAAAACTCTTCCTAACTTAGGATTAATCTTATGACTTAAGACGAGTTCCAACCATGCACAGTAGATTGCAGACCTTAAGATTAATCCTAAGTTAGGACGAGTTACTCGTCCTAACTCGAGATAAGACGAGTCCTAACTCTTTGTGAAATCGACTGCAGTGCCTTTATAATGTACATGCACAGGGTGAATAAACCCAAAAGGGAAACCCAGTCTTTACAGAAATGTTAACATAATCATTGAACATAGTTTTATTGAATCAAGTAAATTATGTAGAGTGTTGATCTTTAAAGGCAGTGGACACTGTTGGTAATTACTCAAAATAATTATTAGCATAAAACCTTTCTTGGTGATGAGTAATGGGGAGAGGTTGATGGTATAAAACATTATGAGAAACAGCTCCCTCTGGAGTGACATAGTTTTTGAGAAAGAAGTAATTTTCCACGAATTTGATTTCGAGACCTCAGATTTAGAACTTGAGGTCTCGAAATCAACCATCTAAACGCACACAACTTCGTGTGATAAGGTTTTTTTTTCTTTCACTATTATCTCGCAACTTCAACGACCGATTGAGCTCAAATTTTCACAGGTTTGTTATTTTGTGCATATGTTGAGATATACCAAAGTTGTCCAGTGTCTTTAAAGACAGAAGAACACTATACTTAAAACAATGATTGTTGATTATTTTTCTTCAATTTATTATGACAATTTTTTTAAGTTGTCATGTTCCATTGTGTTTCCTAGACAGTTAAATATATGGCGGTTGTATTAACATAATTATTTTAATGAGCAACTCATTCTGTTCATGTATTTAAACACCATAATTTTATGTGAAACATGGGAATGCTAAAACTCAGGATCAATTTATGCATTGATGATACTAATATAAATGTATTAAAACGCAGGAAACCACTAATTGGATTCCATCAGAACATGCAAGCCCAAGACAAGGCCAAAGCCGACAATTCGAAAGGGCTTGTCCTGCATTACCATCTAACTGCAGAGGGCGCTATCTATACCTATACTTCTCACAATAGACCTTATCGCAAATACCAATGCGCAAGCGCAGACTGTTGAATGAGGTGCATTGTGGGATAGATATGGATCAAATTTTGATACCAGCAAGACCACAATGCACCTAATTCCAAGCTTTACGCGCGCGCCCCGGTATTTGCGATTGGGCCGATTTCACAAAGGTCTCAAATTGATCGTAACTTCAAATCAATCGTAGTTGCTAAGTAAAGTGTGATGTCACAATACAAATCTCTATGGTGATACTGAAAATTTGTCTTGCGATGAATTTTATTGCTTTGTGAAATCGGCCCAAGGGTCTATGAACTGACCGCTCCAAAAGATTGAACAAATCTAGTGCGTTTTTATAAACATTGGTAAAAACCAGTCTACCTTTGTTGCGTAATCGACGCATTTTGAGAGAGTGATCAGATTTTAGCTTGATGGGAAAGCAAGAGCAGAAGAAATGTGTGACGAGTAGCAACATAGGTACGGTCTTAAAGGCACTGGACACTATTGGTAATTGTCAAAGATCAGTCTTCTCACTTGGTGTATCTCAACATATGATAACATAACAAACCTGTGAAAATTAGAAGTTGCGAGAGAATAAAGGAAGAAAAACGCCCCTGTTGCACAAGTTGTGTGCTTTCAGATGCTTGATTTCGAGACCTAAAGATCTAATTCTGAGGTCTCGAAATCAAATTCAAATATTTTAGTGGGAAATTACTTATTTCTCAGAAAACTACTTTACTTCAGATCTAGGGAGCTGTTTCTCACAATTTGTTACCAACAGCTCTCCATTACTCGTTACCAATTAAGTTTTTATGCTAATAATTATTTTGAGTAGTGTTACCAATAATGTTCAGTGCCTTTAGTCTGTAGTGAAATTGCTCAGATTCAATCTGAAAGCTCACTACTATCAATGTTCATAAAAACCAAAGCAAGTTTCAAGAGTTGTGTATACGTACGAAATGTAGAAAATTCGAATTATTTAAAATGTTGAGATAGTTTAAAACACAAAAAAGTGTTTCTCAAGGTTTATTTTTCGTACATACCAAACTGTATTTCTCGAGGAAATGGCCATTCAATTTGAATCAATTGGCATAATGAGAGTATTCGATTAGAAACATATGGTAAGATTGATATTAGAGAGAAATTTAAAAATAGAAGCAATGATTTAAACGAATTAATTTCTTGCTGACATGAAATATACATCCGTGGCACGATTGGTCTTTTGTAATAATTGGAGTTTACCGGGCATTTTGTCTTGTAAACACACCACTGATCGAAACGTTTCATTAACATTCCTAACAATATTACACATGGTTAAAGGATTCGAGTACTTTTTCAAAATGTCCACAGGTTTACTTTAAACTTACAGGGTTTGAAGATAATGATAGGGGAAAGCTTCTCTTCAAATATTACTAACTAAGATTGTGTAGCTTTTGAGAAATGAGTAAAACAAGTCACAAAATAATTTTGGTCTCATGAGACCAAAATTATTTGGCATGTAAAATATTATACGAAAACCATAGCATAACTGGTTAATACATTTTTACATGCTAAAACTGAGACGAAAATGATTACTTTTACTCGTTTCTCAAAAACAACAGCGCCTCAGTAAGTAAAATTCCAAGGGAAGCTTTCTACTATCATAACTTTCAAACTGTGTAAGTTTAATGTAAATCTGTGGACATTGTGTTTTTTGTTAGGAAAAAGTACATATACCCTTTAATACATTTGTGAATTAAATGGGCTGGTGCACAAAGGTCGCTTATGTTGACAGCATAACAGTTTTGATGTAATTGGTTTCTTTATTGGTGAATCGGAGCGTGGATTTGCCAAAATAAAACATGCGATGACAGATTTAAGAAGCAAATTACAGCAATAAACCTAAACCAAAACACGATTTTCCTTAATATTCAAATATTAAATTATCAGCTTAATATATATGCTGCACTCGTTTTTACAAAAATATCTGCTTTAAAGCCATTGGACCCTTTCGGTACAGAAAAAAAAGTTCACAGATTTACAAATAACTTACAGGGTTTACAGAAGGTAGTGGTGAAATACTTCTCTTGAAATGTTATTCCATGAAATGCTTTACTTTTTGAGAAAACAGTAAAACAATATCAATTCTCGTCAACGAAAATTACGGATTTATTTTAAACAAATGTCATGACACGGCGAAACGCGCGGATACAAGGGTGGGTTTTCCCGTTATTTTCTCCCGACTCCGATGACCGATTAAGCCCAAATGTTCACAGGTTTGTTATTTGATATAGAAGTTGTGATACACGAGGTGTGGGCCTTGGACACTACTGTTTACCGAAAGGGTCCAATGGCTTTAAGTTGATTTGAGTTCGCTAGGACACGGGTGTGGTCTTGGAGTTTTTTACACGTTCGATTTACAACAAACGTGATAATTACAGTAGCCTGAACATCTGACGTTATTACACTCCCGATGCTCGTAAGTTACGCCAGAGAGTGGCCTCAAGCCTAGGTCAATCCCCGTCCAACTTCACCTTTACCTACATTCACATGCAGACGACCAAAAAGTGCAGTTGCCAAAAGTCACCTCGGACCAATCAAAACACAGATAGTCTTTTCTCATAGAACCACCATTGGGAGCGGTCTTTACAAGTTTGATACCAAGTGTCGATACCGTTGTTGTCCGGTTGGCACAAAGTTCACTTTCCAAATCCCTCGTTGTCGACACCCTGTACTTTTATTTTCACAAGTTCGACAGAGTTTACACACGTCGTGTCTTGTGTCTTATTGGTATTGTCCCCAGTCGTATTCAGTTCCACGTTGATGCTTTTGCTGCAGATACAGGAAGTGCAGTCTAAGTTTTTTTCCAACTCGTTCAATCGACGACAGCACGAAGGAGTAAGTTGCTCCCAAATCTCTTCGACGCGGCTGTGAAATGTTTTGTTCATCACAAAATAGATGAAAGAGTTGACATAACCGTTGGAAACTAGCATCCAGAAGGTTAGAAAGTAGATCACTTGGGGCACATATAAACCGAAGGAGATGTTTATAAGAAGTAAGCACAAAAACGGAAACCAGCAAACTACAACAGCAACTGCCATAACCCTTACCATTCGGAACAGTTTGATGGTCCTTGGGGATGTTCCGGGAGATGAATGGGTGTCTTGACTCGAGGAGGATTGTGCCTTTATAATGTACATGCACAGGGTGAATAAACCCAAAAGGGAAACCCAGTCTTTACAGAAATGTTAACATAATCATTGAACATAGTTTTATTGAATCAAGTAAATTATGTAGAGTGTTGATCTTTAAAGGCAGTGGACACTGTTGGTAATTACTCAAAATAATTATTAGCATAAAACCTTTCTTGGTGATGAGTAATGGGGAGAGGTTGATGGTATAAAACATTATGAGAAACAGCTCCCTCTGGAGTGACATAGTTTTTGAGAAAGAAGTAATTTTCCACGAATTTGATTTCGAGACCTCAGATTTAGAACTTGAGGTCTCGAAATCAACCATCTAAACGCACACAACTTCGTGTGATAAGGTTTTTTTTTCTTTCACTATTATCTCGCAACTTCAACGACCGATTGAGCTCAAATTTTCACAGGTTTGTTATTTTGTGCATATGTTGAGATATACCAAAGTTGTCCAGTGTCTTTAAAGACAGAAGAACACTATACTTAAAACAATGATTGTTGATTATTTTTCTTCAATTTATTATGACAATTTTTTTAAGTTGTCATGTTCCATTGTGTTTCCTAGACAGTTAAATATATGGCGGTTGTATTAACATAATTATTTTAATGAGCAACTCATTCTGTTCATGTATTTAAACACCATAATTTTATGTGAAACATGGGAATGCTAAAACTCAGGATCAATTTATGCATTGATGATACTAATATAAATGTATTAAAACGCAGGAAACCACTAATTGGATTCCATCAGAACATGCAAGCCCAAGACAAGGCCAAAGCCGACAATTCGAAAGGGCTTGTCCTGCATTACCATCTAACTGCAGAGGGCGCTATCTATACCTATACTTCTCACAATAGACCTTATCGCAAATACCAATGCGCAAGCGCAGACTGTTGAATGAGGTGCATTGTGGGATAGATATGGATCAAATTTTGATACCAGCAAGACCACAATGCACCTAATTCCAAGCTTTACGCGCGCGCCCCGGTATTTGCGATTGGGCCGATTTCACAAAGGTCTCAAATTGATCGTAACTTCAAATCAATCGTAGTTGCTAAGTAAAGTGTGATGTCACAATACAAATCTCTATGGTGATACTGAAAATTTGTCTTGCGATGAATTTTATTGCTTTGTGAAATCGGCCCAAGGGTCTATGAACTGACCGCTCCAAAAGATTGAACAAATCTAGTGCGTTTTTATAAACATTGGTAAAAACCAGTCTACCTTTGTTGCGTAATCGACGCATTTTGAGAGAGTGATCAGATTTTAGCTTGATGGGAAAGCAAGAGCAGAAGAAATGTGTGACGAGTAGCAACATAGGTACGGTCTTAAAGGCACTGGACACTATTGGTAATTGTCAAAGATCAGTCTTCTCACTTGGTGTATCTCAACATATGATAACATAACAAACCTGTGAAAATTAGAAGTTGCGAGAGAATAAAGGAAGAAAAACGCCCCTGTTGCACAAGTTGTGTGCTTTCAGATGCTTGATTTCGAGACCTAAAGATCTAATTCTGAGGTCTCGAAATCAAATTCAAATATTTTAGTGGGAAATTACTTATTTCTCAGAAAACTACTTTACTTCAGATCTAGGGAGCTGTTTCTCACAATTTGTTACCAACAGCTCTCCATTACTCGTTACCAATTAAGTTTTTATGCTAATAATTATTTTGAGTAGTGTTACCAATAATGTTCAGTGCCTTTAGTCTGTAGTGAAATTGCTCAGATTCAATCTGAAAGCTCACTACTATCAATGTTCATAAAAACCAAAGCAAGTTTCAAGAGTTGTGTATACGTACGAAATGTAGAAAATTCGAATTATTTAAAATGTTGAGATAGTTTAAAACACAAAAAAGTGTTTCTCAAGGTTTATTTTTCGTACATACCAAACTGTATTTCTCGAGGAAATGGCCATTCAATTTGAATCAATTGGCATAATGAGAGTATTCGATTAGAAACATATGGTAAGATTGATATTAGAGAGAAATTTAAAAATAGAAGCAATGATTTAAACGAATTAATTTCTTGCTGACATGAAATATACATCCGTGGCACGATTGGTCTTTTGTAATAATTGGAGTTTACCGGGCATTTTGTCTTGTAAACACACCACTGATCGAAACGTTTCATAAACATTCCTAACAATATTACACATGGTTAAAGGATTCGAGTACTTTTTCAAAATGTCCACAGGTTTACTTTAAACTTACAGGGTTTGAAGATAATGATAGGGGAAAGCTTCTCTTCAAATATTACTAACTAAGATTGTGTAGCTTTTGAGAAATGAGTAAAACAAGTCACAAAATAATTTTGGTCTCATGAGACCAAAATTATTTGGCATGTAAAATATTATACGAAAACCATAGCATAACTGGTTAATACATTTTTACATGCTAAAACTGAGACGAAAATGATTACTTTTACTCGTTTCTCAAAAACAACAGCGCCTCAGTAAGTAAAATTCCAAGGGAAGCTTTCTACTATCATAACTTTCAAACTGTGTAAGTTTAATGTAAATCTGTGGACATTGTGTTTTTTGTTAGGAAAAAGTACATATACCCTTTAATACATTTGTGAATTAAATGGGCTGGTGCACAAAGGTCGCTTATGTTGACAGCATAACAGTTTTGATGTAATTGGTTTCTTTATTGGTGAATCGGAGCGTGGATTTGCCAAAATAAAACATGCGATGACAGATTTAAGAAGCAAATTACAGCAATAAACCTAAACCAAAACACGATTTTCCTTAATATTCAAATATTAAATTATCAGCTTAATATATATGCTGCACTCGTTTTTACAAAAATATCTGCTTTAAAGCCATTGGACCCTTTCGGTACAGAAAAAAAGTTCACAGATTTACAAATAACTTACAGGGTTTACAGAAGGTAGTGGTGAAATACTTCTCTTGAAATGTTATTCCATGAAATGCTTTACTTTTTGAGAAAACAGTAAAACAATATCAATTCTCGTCAACGAAAATTACGGATTTATTTTAAACAAATGTCATGACACGGCGAAACGCGCGGATACAAGGGTGGGTTTTCCCGTTATTTTCTCCCGACTCCGATGACCGATTAAGCCCAAATGTTCACAGGTTTGTTATTTGATATAGAAGTTGTGATACACGAGGTGTGGGCCTTGGACACTACTGTTTACCGAAAGGGTCCAATGGCTTTAAGTTGATTTGAGTTCGCTAGGACACGGGTGTGGTCTTGGAGTTTTTTACACGTTCGATTTACAACAAACGTGATAATTACAGTAGCCTGAACATCTGACGTTATTACACTCCCGATGCTCGTAAGTTACGCCAGAGAGTGGCCTCAAGCCTAGGTCAATCCCCGTCCAACTTCACCTTTACCTACATTCACATGCAGACGACCAAAAAGTGCAGTTGCCAAAAGTCACCTCGGACCAATCAAAACACAGATAGTCTTTTCTCATAGAACCACCATTGGGAGCGGTCTTTACAAGTTTGATACCAAGTGTCGATACCGTTGTTGTCCGGTTGGCACAAAGTTCACTTTCCAAATCCCTCGTTGTCGACACCCTGTACTTTTATTTTCACAAGTTCGACAGAGTTTACACACGTCGTGTCTTGTGTCTTATTGGTATTGTCCCCAGTCGTATTCAGTTCCACGTTGATGCTTTTGCTGCAGATACAGGAAGTGCAGTCTAAGTTTTTTTCCAACTCGTTCAATCGACGACAGCACGAAGGAGTAAGTTGCTCCCAAATCTCTTCGACGCGGCTGTGAAATGTTTTGTTCATCACAAAATAGATGAAAGAGTTGACATAACCGTTGGAAACTAGCATCCAGAAGGTTAGAAAGTAGATCACTTGGGGCACATATAAACCGAAGGAGATGTTTATAAGAAGTAAGCACAAAAACGGAAACCAGCAAACTACAACAGCAACTGCCATAACCCTTACCATTCGGAACAGTTTGATGGTCCTTGGGGATGTTCCGGGAGATGAATGGGTGTCTTGACTCGAGGAGGATTGTGAAGGGTTGGCAAACCGTTTGGCGTTCTTCTCCAATTTCTTTCTGACAATCACTGAGGTTATGACAATAACAATAAGACTGGGCAAAACTCCAACAAAGAAAACTATATAAACTCGTACAGATCCATCATTCAGTAGTGGAACGCATGTGTATACAAACCCGGAATAGATGTGCTTCTGGACACCAACAACGTAGACCAATACTGTGAGAACCCATCCTATTGCGATAACCAGGAGTGTTCTTCTTGTCGTTACAAGTCTTGAATATTTGAGTGGATGGGTGACTGCTATGTACCGCTCAATACTCATGAGAGTCAATGTGAGTCCAGAGTTTGAGAGACAAATCTGCATTGCGTATGCCGAGATATATACATAAAAGTCTCATACAAAGGACATTAGCAGCCGTCAAAGGTTAAAATCGTGAACGAAAATCATCGAGCCGTAAATTCAGCCTTGTTTGCTCTTATATATGCTTTTGCTCCTATTTATACGGGTTTGCTCCTATATATATGGGTTTGCTCTTATATATATGGGTTTGCTCCTATATATATGGGTTTGCTCTTATATATATGGGTTTGCTCTTTATGGGTTTGCTCATTTAGTCATAAACGGCCCCTCATAACTAACAGCAGGCTGTTCGGAGTGACACAGAATCAGGATCAAAGGTGTTTAAATAATTGTTGAATTGGTAAGCTTTCAATTCGCAATTTGTCTTTCAAAACTTAAAGTTTGGAATGTAAATGCGACCTTTGGACCGGGCTCTTTTCTGGTTTGATTTCGGCAAGAGAGAGCAAATATAATTCTCAATATTTTGTAGGGAGTACGGGGAGAATATACGGCTCTGAGAGAGATAATGTTATAGCGCCCTCCGTGAGAATCATTTGGGTTCAATACCGAGTTTTTACCAAATTTTACAAGTAGTGAAATGCGATTTATTTTTGAAGTCCCTCTTATAATTTATGACCACCAGGTGCGCACTATTATTATAGGCTCACAGTGGCGCAGCGGTGGAGGCTAACCCTTGCTCCTCTAGCCAACTCTCGTCCCCCATAATGATGTCGAAACAACGCACAAAATTATCTGTTCGATTCTTCATGGTTTAAATTGAGTGCAGGATAATTTTAACAAGGCCATTAAATCGAAGAAATGGAGATGGGCAGCCGTCGATTTCGAAGTGTTTGCTGCACAGCGCTGGAAAAGACGTCCGACCGGACCACTTTGCAAACTGACCCCATCTTTAGTTGTTTTGCTGCATCCAGCAGCAATACACCTGGTCGACATTGCCGGAAAAAATGCAAGAAAAAAACTTTTTCGAAACGTAAAACTCACGACTATTATTATTATTATTATTACTATTATGCATTTAGGTACGCTTGGTAAAACCATGTCACAGCGTTTACAAAGAGCAATATATTAAACATTATACAAACAAACAACAATAAAAGAAAAAAAAAATCAATTAGGAAAGACGTATGTTTTGAGAATCTTCTTAAACACATTCACTGTTTCAGCAGATTTAATATAGGAGGGAAGTTCATTCCACTCTTTAGCTGCTGTAACAGTGAATGTTCGATCTCCCGCTTTACTGTGAGTCATGGGAAAAGTAAGGCGAAAAGGATCTGCGTTGGAGCGAAGATTTGTACGCAAATGTCGATACAACAACTCAAGACATTCATTAAAATACACGACTAGGACTTGAATGTACATGGAGGTACGTGTGTTCGATGTTCGATCGAGGCAAAGACTGCCTCGATTGGCGTCACAAAAGGGGTAGGCGGAGTCACCCCCACACAACTTTAGTAAAACTGGTGAGATAATCGGAAACTAAGCATCAGCCGCAGAGGGATACCATGCAGTTTGAACAATTGTTTTTAATTCAAATCAGGCCGAAACGGCGACTTCGGGTAGAGCTACGGCTACATCGCGCATGTCTGCCTATCCTTCAACACTAACAGACGCGCTGATCTAGCCGTAGCTCTAGCCGAAGTCGCCGTTTCGGGAACGGTCATATATTCTCTTTTCACACTTTAGTGCTGTCAGTTTCTAAACTCCCATACTATGTCTACCAGTTGAATCAGTAAGATCGTCAATCATTTACTGTGGTCCTAATTATTGGTCGATGTCAGTTAACTCTCGGTTTACGACTGACAGCATGTTGCTATAGTGATGATTTCAATGTTTACAAGGGAGTCAACTAATGCACTGGGCATATACTGCTGGAAAAAGGTTAATTTTTGATGTCAATATTTAGTAGTCCCGCACGTCCTGTCATTAGCAGGCGTATAGGTTGATTGTGCAAACGTACGACGCTCAGAATACTGCCAACTGCGAATGCGAAGGTGAAAATATGGAGAATTTTACTGCAGATAATATTTCTTCTCTTCACCAGTGCCCAAACGACACCGTTTGTATTTTAGAAGCTATTTTAGTTATTGGCGTAGCTTTTCTGACTTTGATATCAAATATAATGAACATAACTGTTCTGTTGACAACACAGGCCTTTCGAAACAGTCACGGCTACTTATTGATGTCACTCAGCGTGGCTGATTTAGGAACGGGTGCCGTTGCTGCTCTGTCTATCTACCCGTCCGCTACTCTCCGAGTCAGTCCGGACTCCTGGCCGTACGGAGACACCGTTTGTTTGATCTCGGCATCCATTTTGCAAATTTGTCTTTCAAACTCTGGATTCACGTTGTGTCTTATGAGTATTGAGCGGTACATAGCAGTCGCCCACCCACTCAAATATTCAAGACTTGTAACTACAAGAAAAACGCTCATACTTATCGCAATAGGATGGTTAACTGCAGTGTTGCTTACTGTTGTCAGTGTTCCGAAACACATGTATACCGGGTTTCTGTACGTATGCATTCCATCACTGGGCGCTAATTCTGTATTTGCATGCGGATTGATCTTTGGAGCTCTACTTTGTCTTAAAGTTACTGTCATAACCTCAGTGATTGTCAGAAAGAAATTGGAGAAGAACGCCAAACGGTTTGCCAACCCTTCACAATCCTCCTCGAGTCAAGACACCCATTCATCTCCCGGAACATCCCCCAGGACCATCAAACTGTTCCGAATGGTAAGGGTTATGGCAGTCGCTGTAGTAGTTTGCTGGTTTCCGTTTGTGTGTTTACTTGTCATAAACATCTCTTTCGACATCGTTGTGCCCCAGGTTATCTGGTTTCTAACATTCTGGATGCTGGTTTCCAATGGTTATGTCAACTCTTTCATCTATTTTGTGATGAACAAAACATTTCACAGCCGCGTCGAAGAGATTTGGGAGCAACTTACTCCTTCGTGCTTTCATCGACTGAGCGATTTGGAACAAAACTTAGACTGTACTTCCTGCATCTGCAGCAAAGGCATACAAGTGGAACTGAATACGTCTGGGGACAATACCAATAAGACACAAGACACGTATGTAAACTCTGTCGAACTTGTGAAAATAAAAGTACATGGTGTCGACAACGAGGAATTTGGAAAATGAACTTTGTGCCAATCGAACATAATTGTTTAAGAGGAACGGTCGTTATGACACTCATTAGTTGAACTCTTTGAAAATTAAAGCACAATTTGAAGCAATTTGTTAGTTCTAGTAAAGTTAATGGGTAGGCCTACGATATTTTGTCAAAAAGAATAACCTCGTTTTTGATTATTTAGAGGAAAATCCTGTTTACTAGTTTCGAGTTACTCCTGTAATTTGCTTCTTAATTTAACTGTCAACACTGGTTTTGAAGTATTAAAAAGTCCACGATTCGACATATAAAAAAATAAATAAATTGCATCAAAACTGTTATGTGAGGTCAGCAAAAGCGACAATTGTGTACCGAGGTGGCCACGCGTCTTTATCCACACGGATGGATAGTGACAGGTATAGAACCAGTGATTTAATAGGATACAATGATTTATTTCAATACGCTTGCAGTGCGGTAAGCTTTCCATATCAGTCTGTGTTTGGATTGGCACAAGGTGACGTTTGCCAGTGCACCAATCAAAACACAGATATGGAAGTCTGCAGCCATGCAGGATGTGCAAATGTTTATGAAGTTTTTGATTAAGGGAATCAATGTGTGGTGAAGAGGTTTTCAACAAGTGGTTTAATCCCAACGAGGCCTGCCGTCGATTTCAAAAAACTCTTCCTAACTTAAGACTAATCTTAGGACTTAGGACGAGTCCCAACCCTGCACTGTAGAATGCAGACCTTAAGATTCCTAAGTTAGGAAGAGTTACTCGTCCTAACTCGAGATAAGACGAGTCCTAACTCTTTGTGAAATCGACGGCTGGTTCTTGATAATTTTACCGAGACGAAGTCGAGGTAAATTATTAAAACCAGGCCTCGGCGGGTTTAAACCCCTAGTTGAAAACCGATTCAACACACTTTAAATTTCCATTCATAAATACCTTTTCAGTCAAAAACATCATCACTTTTTGGTCAAAAAGTAAAATAAATGTAAAAATTATAATTGTTAAATGATTTCTTTCAACACAACACCCCTCCAGCTATGAAATGGTAAAGCCCTCCGCCGCCCTTGTGTAAACAACTCCTTATAAGGGAATGATGTGCGCGTCGCGCGTATCGCGTGATGTGGCACATTGTTTCAGCCGTTGCTCTCGACCGATAGGAATGAAGAAACTGTCTTATAACTTAGGATGGGTTTCTTACGCTTCTCTTTAAGGAACACGTTGCCTTGGATCGGACGAGTTGGTCTATACAAAGCGTTTGTAACCGTTTTTTTTATAAAATGCATACGGTTGGAAATAATGTTTTAAAAGTAGAATACAATGATCCACACAAGTTTGCCTCGAAATTGCGTGGTTTTCCTTTTACTGTGCGAACTATACTAACACGGTCGGCCATTTATGGGAGTCAAAAATTTGACTCCCATAAATGGCCGACCGTGTTAGTGGACGCGCTAAAAGGAAAACCGTGCAAGTTCGAGGCATGTTTATGTGGATCATTGTATTCTACTTTTACAACATCTTTTTACCCATAAAGTTTATAAAAAACGGTTACAAACGCTTTATAGACTAACTCGACCGATCTAAGGCAACGTGTTCCTTTAATATTCATGCATGACGTCATAATTTTTCGCCCAAAATGAGGCCATAGGCGCACGTCCGCCTGTATAAACAAATCAGTTTTTAAGTATATTTTAATCCTCTTGTTGTTCTTCTTTTTTGGAAACTGTGAAATCTTTTTACTCTAACTATTTGTATTTTTTTTAAGCCATTTGACACTTTCGGTACAGAAAAAAATAAATGTTCACAGATTTACAAATAATTTTCAGGGTCTACAGAAGGTAATGGTGAAAGACTTCTCTTGAAATATTATTTCATGAAATGCTTTACTTTTTGAGAAAACATTAAAACAATATCAATTTTCGATATCGAGAATTACGGATTTATTTTAAACACATGTCATGACACGGCGAAATGTGCGTAAACAAGGGTGGGTTTTCCCGTTATTTTCTCCCGCCCCGATGACCGATTGAGCCTTAATTTTCACAGGTTTGTTATTTTAATTTATATATAAGTTGTGAAACACGAAGTGTGGGCCTTGGACAATACTGTGTACCGAAAGTGTCCAATGGCTTTAATTAAGGTTTTTCTTTTTTCCTTTGTTTTATTACACTGGACCATTACAGATCTTTAAATAAATAAATAAACAAATAAATAAATAAATTCTGTGTTGTAATATTTCTCCAGTATACATCTTTGTTATTCAATTATTCTCAAACTACTGATTGATCAAAATTAATGTCAATTTCCTTGAGAAATACAGTTTGATCTGTGTGAACTATCATTTTGTGTTTTAAACTTTCTCAAAATATAAACAATCAGATTTTACATCATTTCAAACGTACATACAACTCTTGGAACTTGTTCCCGGTTGAACATTGATATCAGTGAGCTTTCAGATCGAAACTGAGTTGTTGCTACTCAATATGAACTTATTCTGCTCTTGCTTTCACATTAAGCTAAAGTCTTACAACCATTCTCTCAAATGTGTCTACTGCGTATGCTGAGGCTGACACTGTTGTTTACCAAAGTAAAGCCCGGTTCATACTTCCTGCGAATGCGAATGCGATACGCATGTTGACGTCACAAACTCGCGAAGAATAATTCGCAGCAGTTCAACTTTGCTCAACTCACTTGCGAATATCGCTACGAAAGGAGGGTTTTGACGTCAAATTCATGTCAAATTCGCTTCGCATTTGCATTCCCATGAAATATGAACCGGGCTTAGTACTCACTGACCCATAATTCCCATAGTCCGTTTATGAAGAGTACACAGTGTAAGGCCATGTTTGACGTAGACTGGTATATCCGCAAGGATAAAGACAGGTACTTGCTTTTTAGAACCAGTGATTTCATTGGATACGATGACGTCATATAATGAACATGCAGTGAGGTGAGCTTTTCCATACTGGTCTCAGAGGTGAAGTGGGTGGAGCGGACAGAAATCACCTCGGACCAATCAAAACACAGATATGGAACGCTTCTTTCGTTCATCTATACATGCAGTGTCCATGTGTATCATGTACGCTATATGTAATGTTAGTTTGTCTTGTTTTGGGTGCATAATGTGAAATAAAGGAGGTGAAATGTGATTTTGGACAGGGATTAACCTAGGCTAGAGACCACTATCTGGCGTAATTCACGAGCCTCAAAATGTGACATCAGATGTTCAGACTAACGCTGACGGCCTCTGTAGTTAGTATTGCGGGACAAGGCCTTTCGAAATTTCGTTTCCGGTATTGCCTTTAAAGGTGTCATGTGTTGGTCAATTGTAGGCGAAGTATGGAAAAGAAATGCAGTATAAAAAGTCGTCTTTGTCATTTAGTGTGCTTGCTGGAAACTTTCTTTACACTCGTTTATTAACGTGGAGGTCCAAACAGTTAACGAAAATATTGTTCAATCACCTTATCCAGTGCAGATAGAACATACATCACATACTGATTTTGGATTTGTTTTGCTCTCAAAACCTATGCCAACGTGTGTCTTTATCTTGGCCCGGGCCCTGACACATAAATCTATGATTACATAACTTAATCTGACGCACATCCAACGTGAACGGATACGGTTATCGTATTATCCGTATCCGTAGCAAAAGAGTTGGGTTGGTGTTGGTGTACTTTTTGTAGGACATCAACATATTTACAATAAACGAAGTCATTGATTGAAGGTAATGCTGGCAGAAAGCTTCATTGTAGTAAGCTACGAGTAGCTTCTAAAGCTGACAACTGCGAATATCAACCATGGGGAATTTTACTGCTGATAATAGTTCTTCTCTTTACCAGTGCCCAAACAATACCGTTTGTATTTTAGAAGCTATTTTCATTATTGGCGTAGCTTTTCTGACTTTGGTATTAAACACTATGAATATAGTTGTTCTGTTGACAACACCGGCCTTTCGAAACAGTCACGGCTACTTATTGCTGTCACTCAGCGTGGCTGATTTAGGAACGGGTGCCGTTGCTGCGCTGTCTATCTACCCGTCCGCTACTCTCCGAGTCAGTCCGGACTCCTGGCCGTACGGGGACACCGTTTGTTTGATCTCGGCATACGCAATACAGATTTGTCTCTCAAACTCCGGATTCACGTTGACTCTAATGAGTATTGAGCGGTACATAGCAGTCACCCATCCACTCAAATATTCAAGACTTGTGACGAAAAGAAGAACACTCCTGGTTATCGCAATAGGATGGATGCTCACAGTGTTGGTCTACGTTGTTGGTGACCTAAGGAAAACATTCTCTAGCGTTGTGTACGCATGCGTTCCACGACTGGATGATATGTCTGTTTTTGCATACTTATTGTTCTTCGTTGGAGTACTACCTAGTCTTATAGTTATTGTCATAACCTCAGTGATTGTTAGTAAGAAGTTAGAACAGAACGAGAAACGGCTTGCCAAACTTGCACTATCCACGGCGAGTCCCGACACCATTTCAACCCCAGCAGGAACATCACCCAGGACCATCAAACTGTTTCATTTGGTAAGGGTTATGGCATTCGCTATAGTAATTTGCTGGGTTCCATTTTTGTGCCTATTTGTCACAACCATCTCTTTCGATTTTGTTGTGCCCCAAGTGATATTTTTTCTCGTTTTTTGGTTGGTGGTTTCCAACGGTTTTATCAATTCCATCATCTATTTTGTGATGAACAA
Source organism: Asterias rubens (assembly GCF_902459465.1). Classification (NCBI taxonomy): domain Eukaryota; kingdom Metazoa; phylum Echinodermata; class Asteroidea; order Forcipulatida; family Asteriidae; genus Asterias; species Asterias rubens. Next base: position 15,197,157 of record NC_047067.1, read on the forward strand.
AACATTTCACAGCCGCGTCGAAGAGATTTGGGAGCAACTTACTCCTTCGTGCTGTCGTCGATTGAACGAGTTGGAAAAAAACTTAGACTGTACTTCCTGTATCTGCAGCAAAGGCATACAAGTGGAACCGAATACGTCTGGGGACAATATCAACAATATATCACCAGGACACTCATGCAAAATCGTCTGAACTTGTAAAAGCTAAGGTAAAAGGTGTCAACAGCGGGAATTTTGAAAGTATGTGCCAACCGGAGAAAATTAGGAAATTACACACTTTGTGTAAACCAAACGTGTAAAAACTGTGAATACTGAAACCCCATGGGTAGTCCAGAAGAGAAGAGTTGAACTCTAAGAAACTCAAGTTTTTGTCAAACTCTACTGTAAAAGTTGAAACTAAAGATAAAGTACATATATATGTTTTGTCTATAAGAAGTTTAAATAGTTAGATTTTTGATCATTGTCTGTAAAATCCTGCGTTTTGAGGTGACAGCTCATTCTTATTATTGTCAACAAATCCACGGCCCGATGCATCAACAAACAACAACATTGTCACAACATTTGTATAGGGTCATACCAGCAACCATTGTGCACCGAAGCCAGCCTGTCCTGACGGTGATTATTAGAGCATGGAAGAATAAATTCATCCATTATTAGAGCAAGGATGAGCTTGGTTGGACGCACTCGCTGTCTTGTCGATGCATTATTAACACTTTTCATGGGTGTGTGAACCTTCAAAACCTTCAGAAATGTATACTAATGAACACGCCTGGAGTGGTTTTCTAAACATAAAGTTGTCCTTTATACTATAATATGTATGCAGTCTCTTATTATACATGCGGCAGGCTGAACCAACCGATACAGGTCTAGCCCCATTCCCTACCTCACCGGTATTTTGAACATGTAACACATTTTGGCAGGCCTCATATTTTTACCATCGATTTTATTCCCAGTTTTTATTTTCTTGTTTGCGTGTTTGTTTAGTCTTTTTTACCTTTTTGCGCGGGTGTGTTTGGTTTTTTTGTTTGTGTGTTTTTAATGTGTTTGTTTGTCTGGTGGAGTGTTTGTTTGTCTGGTGGAGTGTTTTGTTTGTATGTTCGTTCGTTCGTTCGTTCGTTCGTTCGTTCGTTCGTTCGTTCGTTTGTTTGTTTGTTTGTTTGTTTGTTTGTTGGGGTGTTTGATTGGTTGTTTGTTCGTTTGTTTGTTTGTTGGGGTGTTTGTTGTGGTGTCTGTTGGCGGGGGGGGGTATGTTTGTCGGGCTGCTGTTGGGTTTGTTAGTTAAGTGTGCTTGTTAAATATTTATTGTTTTTGTTTTATCTAATTTTAGTTCTCATGACGTCTCTTTTGACTTTGCTCTTAATTTTTCAAATTTTCTTGTGTATAAATTTTCTCTCTGCTTTTTAAAATGTTTATTTAATAATGTAAATCTGTATTTTAATTCAGTCTCTGGACTGCGACAAGCAGATGTTTTTACAATAAACCGGTAATAATAATAATAAACCCGTGTGTGTACCCGATCAACTCCAGTTATCAAGTGGTTTCATCAAACTGAACGGTTAATCAAATGGCCTGATTCTGTTCAATCTACTGGGCACTGGTCCCTGAGCTGTGAAGTGTTTTTTTTAAACAGGGTCTTAGCATAATATGTTCGTGTACATCTCAATATTTGGAGATTGTGCAGTAATCACCTGAACCAGAATTGTTCAGTCTGTACACATTGGCAATGGTGACCTATATACCTGTTCTCATACTGAAAGCAATGCGGACTTGATGCTTTGCGCCGCCTTTGTGTAACCGATTCCACATCTTTGCAATTTCATCACAGAGCATCGCAATACTGCGCTCATAATCACAGACAACCCATTACCAATGATAGTCACGCTCACTTACGTTATGCATACATCCCCAATGACAGCTCAATGGCAGCTCAATGTCATTAAGTGCATCACAGACTCATATAAATTACGGCACGCCAAGAAACTAATTATCAAACACACCGGGCAGAAGTTTTAATATAACCGTTCAAATTAATCAAAACAGATCCACCATGTCTTATCAATACACTTTTACCGGTCCAAGTTATTACATATAAACCTCGTATCTATATTTATATTTATCATGGCCCGGGCGACGTACCTCCACTTCCGGTGATTTTATAGACTTGTGGACAAGTCGTTAAATCGGCCCCACGTGCTGAGATAGTGCTCCCCCGACAACACTGCTCTCGCGCGAACTCACTGCTCTCGCGCGAACTGATGGCTCCCCGATTTTGACTCCTCATTAACGACTTGTACAAGTTGTCAGCGGTACGTATTCATGTATTCAAGTACGAACGCGGTATACCTTCACTGTTGCCGCGGAGACAATCGTGCAGACGAGTCCATTTTTATAAGAGGGTAGTAATAGTTTCTAATACTGTAAAGCTTGAACCGGAGGGCATCTGTGAATCTTTTTTATTTTGATTTAACTGCTTTATTAGTTGATTAGGGCCTAACTTTACAAAGTCATCTTCATATGCATTACTATTTATCTGTTTAATATCCGTGAGCTGCCTCATGCAAATAAATAATGCCCACGGTCAATGGTAATGGTCCAATGCAATCCTTTAACCCGATGTGTTCTGCTCGGACTGTGTACACTGGACAAGTTGCAACATAAAATATAGTTTGTATTAATACTACCAGTCCCAAAATTCATTATTTGTTTACTGACAAATGTTTTTTATTTTAAGTTTTCATCTAAAAAGTGATTTTGAAAACCATGGTCGACATGTGGAAGTTTGATATGTGAGTCTTGTGGACAAGTTTCACAGGGCAGTCGTGTGCGGATCGCAGGGATTCCGGAAAATTTCAGTAACTCTTTTCAGATGTCGATGTATTTTAAAGGTATTATAGCTAATCATCGACATACACTCTACTTGCCCAAGATATTGCAAGACAAGGTTTCATATAGCAGCTGTACTTTTGTTTTGTTTTAAGCAACTGTAACCACGAAAAATACTCCTCACTTCCAAGCAATCATAACAATTAATATAAGGCTCAAATAGGGTAAAGACACCGTGAAATGCAAAAAAGGAACAGTGACTCAAATTGTAGTTTGCCTCAAACAAAAAACAAGAAACAAATTTATTGATAAATCGATCAACAAATGCAAACCAGTGGTTGAAATAAATAAATTAAATTGAGCAATAAACAATGAAAATACCTTCAGACTAATGGATATTGATGGTAGAAACTGTAAATAAAGAAAATGTGGAGTGTTTCCCTTGCACTTCCAGGTTGCTATATAAACATAGTGAGTAGTTGACTTTTGCAAAACCTGTTCATTACAAAACACTTTAAACAATTTACAAACTAGGCGAGTGCTAGAAGGGTTACAGCTCGATGGCCGAAGGTTCAATAGTCTGAATGTTCGATAGTCCAAATTGACAATAAGGTCCGATAGTCCGAATTGACAATAAGGTCCGATAGTCCGAATTGACAATAAGGTTTGATCGTCGATTCGGACTATCGGACCTTATTTGGACCAGTGAACCTTCAGATCAATGAACCTTCGGACTATCGTATCAAATGTACGGGTTAATGAAACCTACTTCATTTTGGGACTAATGAACCCCCTGTTATGGGAAATTTGTGCGTTCGGACAATCAAACCTTCGGACTAACGGACCTTCGGGTGGACACCGCTAGAAGACCGTACAGAAATGTAAACAGTGGTGGATATGGGAAAACTAACTTGAATGAACATTTTAAATGGGTCTTCTACCTATGTTGCACAACCGCCTAGCCTTTATACATTATCAAACCCTCTCAGTCTGTGCTTTGGATATTTAAGTATTTGGATTGGAAAGAATAAATTTTAACTAAAATGAGCAAAATAATTGTTGGTAATTGCACAGTATAAATGTCATTCTTACATTTGGAACCATTCAGAATGCACCATCCACATCAGTCAAGAACTTTGGTGCATATTTTGATTGAATTGTCTATGACTGATCAAATAGACCTGCTTTCGTTTACACCAAACTCTTTCCAACTTGTGTTAATCTTACGACTTGAGTTGAGTCCCAGCCTTGCAACGTAACATGCAAACCCTAAGATTAACGTTTCGTGAAAACGGCTCCAGCTTTGCAAGTCTGTTCGATTTCATGTGTCACAGATTAGGAAGTATGTATCTGACGATTCATAACATCATGTGATTCGCAGCCATGTTCTTTCTCGGTTAGATTGTTGTAATGGGCTGCTTACAGAAAACCCACATGCATATTTTAAAAGAGACTTCACAGTTTGCAGAACTGGGCTGCTCGTGTTATATTTAGGTTAAATCGCCGTCGTGATGCCATGCTCCTTCTAAGATCGCTTCATTGGTTACCAATTAAACAGAGGATTGCAATTAAGATTATTTTATTTGTATGAACATTTCTTTATAAATCAGGCACCAGAGTAATTTAATGAGTGTCTAGAGTTGTATCAGTTTTTGTGTACACATCTTCACTCCAATGCAGATCCATCTCGGCTAACTTTTCCCATGACTCGCAGTAAGGCAGGAGATCAAACTTTCAGTTTTTACAGCAGCTTAGGGGTAGGGGTGGAATGAACTTCCTTCTTAAACGAGGAGTGTTTCCCTTGCACTGTCAGGCTGCCATGTGACCCTGTGGAGAAAAGAAAGAAACACACAATGTTGACCTGAACTTATGTTGATTGTGTAATACTATCCGTAGTATGATAGGCTAATACTTATTGCAAGCAAATAAGTTAACGTAAATGTCAGAAAATTGTGTTGTTAAAATCACACATGAAGATACCATTTTTCACGTCAGGTACCTCTCTGTGCAGACGTCTTACGTGAGCATGAATTAAGCCCAAAGTGGTGACGTCACCTAACAACACAATGTTTTGACCTTCACGTTCACGTGTTTGCTGGCATAACATGCAGCTAATAAAACCTACCTAATACTTACGGGCTAAAGTGAGGTTCGAGGCAACACCATCACAAATAAAGACTCTCATGTAATTTCAAATCTTATTTAAGTTTTAGTGTTTAAATTTTTTAAACATTTTGTTATTATGTTTTATTATTGTTTCTAAAAAAAAAAACAATTATGTTTAATTATAAAAACCAACAACAACAAAAACAGTGAATTTGGTACTTTTTGCATTGCTTGAGACTCTACTCTCTAGATACAAAAGTTCCAACAACAATGCAAAACAAGTAACCTTGTGTAGAACTAGAACTTTAGAAGTAGGGGCTCAATTTTAATAACCTGTGTGTGTCGGTGCAACCGCCACTGACGACAGTGCTTTTTGTGGAACCATGTAGGTAGAAACTACCTCCATGGTGGAACCAGTGAGTTATATGAATAATAACACATGTTTTGTTAAGTTTTACTTCAAAACAAAACTTGTTCTTTTAAGTAAGAAGCCCCAAACCAAGTTACCGGTAACTCCATGGAGGTAGATTTTTGCAATATTATTTGTCAACGCAAATTTATTAGTAGTTTAATTAAGAAACTTAACAGCAAGCTCACCTGTGTTGATTTCATGATGCCAACACAGTATGCACCAACCATCACCACTGCCTTGAGCAAGGCTACTGATTTCATCGAATATTCGGCCGGTGCAAATCATTTGTTTACAAAAGTGTCATTGCCTTTCATCAATCAATACACGCTGTGTGCAGTGTGTGTGTGTTGGCATGATGCATATAAATGGCGGCTTCTTCTTCTTTTTCCTTGCGACCTGTCGTCGACGTGAGCAGATCTCTTGCATGTTGCATGCCTTGAGAAAACTGGCTACTTGACAGCTGCTTCTATATCTTGTTCTTCAAGTTTATCAACCAAGTCAGACCAAGTTAAGACGAAGTTATTTATTTAATATGCACGTCAAAGTTCCCGATGAAAATCCGTACTCAAAAGTACAACCATACACACACGACGTCTAGTGTGTAGGCATAATAAATACACGCTGACAGGTTTGTTGATCGTTCATTCATACATGTGACTTCCCGAACCCATCCAATACAGGGTGTACTGTTTGATAGCATATACATGTTGAATATTCATTGATTTAACGACATCGACCAATCAGATGCGTCCGTACGATTTCGGCTGAAGTGCCCATAGGCTGTGCACAAACTGATGACAACTTGTACAAGTCGTTAATGAGGAGTCAAAATCGGGGAGCCATCAGTTCGCGCGAGAGCAGTGAGTTCGCGCGAGAGCAGTGTTGTCGGGGGAGCACTATCTCAGCACGTGGGGCCGATTTAACGACTTGTCCACAAGTCTAGTGATTTTATTGCCTCGTTCTTTAACGAGCCCTGTCCGACTACCACCGTGTGCCTGCTTGAAGTCGCTGTCATGGGCGTCAATCAGGGGGGGGGGGGGGGACACAGGGGGGACATGTCCCACCCACCTTTTGGAGGGTGGGGGACACAATATCAAATGTCCCCCCACCTTTTTGACCACCTTTATCATGAAGCCCAAGTTTTGCACTGTGTAAGACGGATCCCTGTGTCCCTATGTGGGCATTAATCCTGTGGGCAAAGGATGACACAATATCCCCTCTTTAAATTGGCCCTAGATTGCATCACAGAGCATCTAAAATGCAAAATTTTCCCGGGCCCTTAAGCGGGCCCGGACCCATGCCGTAAAGGTTTTACACTCGCGTGCTCACTCTTTGACAGTATTTCCCCCTAAAACTTGGTTCATATAGATCCGTACTTGAAGATGCTTTCAACCCAAAAGGTTCTGCTGCTGCTCACATTTTTACAGATGTTCTGTTCCGTTCTGTATGCCTCGTATTGGCCTAAGATTGCACCACAGAGCATCTAGAATGCAAAATTTTCCCGGGCCCTTGAGCGGGCCCGGACCCATGCCGTAAAGGTTTCACACTCACGTGCTCACTATTTGACAGTATTTTCCCCTAAAACTTGCTTTTCCATTTTACTCGGCTTCGTCTCATAAAATGGAATGGTCAAGAATCCACGCCATGATTTGTGATTTGACATGCACTCATTTTGTACCCAATATTTATTGGATATATGAATCCAATACTAAATAATCATGAAATGTTGGCATTCTATGAAACAATTGTCATCATAAAGAGTCTTTCTTGTATAGAAAATACGCATATCGTTAACTCTGTTGACAAACAAGGTTTTGGCGTAGTAAGTCACGGTATAAAGTGTATTTAAAATAGTATAAAATAAGTTCTTAATATGAATGGTTATGGTAGGATTCTAAATGTTGTTTACCATCAACAGCTCTACATTGCTCATTACCAAGTAAATTTTTATGCTGACAATTAATTTGAGTAATTACCAATATGGTCCGTTGCCTTTAAAGAGATTGTATCGATATTTCAACTCAGTAAAATAAACAAATAATATTAGTTAAACGACTATTTGTAATTTTTGGTTAAGGGTTTATTTCGAAATATCATTACAGAATTGTTATTACCAATTATTATTGAGACCTCACTAAAAACATTGTAGCTAAAGGAAATGTTGAATGATGAGTAAATAATGTTTACCATACTTCCGTCGCTATGTGAAACTTCATCAGTTAACAAGATTGCTGCAGGTGTAACACAACCATTGGATTGTAAGGGAGTCCGTCAAGGCATATACCATGGTAGTTACTCCAAAATTAATGACCATAAAACTACAAGAAGCACTGCAGCTGTTGATTATATATATATATTATCTCCTTTTTAAGAAACGATTTCCTTTTGATGAATGTTGTTTAAGAGAAAGAGATTCAAAAACATCTGAGAAATAGTTTATGCATGAAACTTTTCTCAGATAGTGTATTCCCATTAACGGATAACTCATCCAGCATGGCCGTAACTGCACCAGACTTTGGGCAATATCCCCAAAACACCAGTACCTTTTTAAATGTTCGTCATTTGTTTGATGTCAGATTTTTGGCCCCAACATTAAAAAATAGATTTTTTCGAGTGAATGGTATTTCAAAGAGTATCACCCGCTCTAACGAAAACAAGTTGAACTTTTACTTTTAATGGTCAGGAACCATGACAAAAATTTAAAACGTTTCTTATAAAACACATAAGAAATGGTCACGTGATATATTGTTGGGATCCCGACAAAAACTAATTTTGAGCACTTTATTTCACTGTTACTAATAATTGGCGGACTTTTTCGAGCAATGGCTCAAATGAAAGCTTGTAACTTTCTCGACCCCCATCAAAATACCTATTGAATTTTAAATCAAAATTTGCGGGTCAATTCGGCCAAAAATCTGACATAGAATCTTTAAGGCGATGTTTTAATTGATGTATATGTGCCTCTATACTCAGCAAGTAAACGTAACGGCAATCCAGAAATGACACTATGATACTAAAGTGTAATTTAAAATCTAGTTTAATTATTTCTTGACTTTTTATGGACTAATCTCGGAATCTTATATATTTTTTAAAAATTTACATTCAGATTGCGTCCATGTGCATTTCAGCAAAATGAAAAGTTTACCCAATAGAAGACGCTGTTCACTAAATAATTTGACAAATTCACTGCGAAAGACTATCCAAGGTCGAACTTTGTGCCTTATATTAAAATAAAGCAGAACTAATTTTAGCTTGGTTTCATCATTTGCTCATGTTTTTTGACTGAGTTTGTATTCAAAACAGAATCGTTGGTCCCATGTGTTGTGTAACGCATGTAAAAGAACCCAGTGCACTTTTCGAAAAGAGAAGGGGTTCACCCCGGTGTTCCTGGCTGTGTCTGCTGTATGCGCCGTAGCACCTTGTAAACCTTATAAGGTGCTAAATAATTGGGTCCCAAAATTCATCACTGCAAATACCTATCTTTCTGAAAGTTTGTATATACATGTACTCAGCACTTTAGGTACTTTTGTTTGGTAGATACGTGCGCTATATTAGACTTCGATATTATTAAACGCGTTGGTTTGCAACAAAAAGATTGAACACTGAGTCAAGGCAGTTGAACCACGGAGAAAATAGTTACAGAGATCACTATTGTGTCTGTACCAACGCGAAATGTGTATAAAGCATTTGATTGAAAGTGGTGTTTTGTACCACCGAAGTGCAATTAGAGTCCTGGGGTCGATTTCACAAAGAGTTAGGACTAGTCCTAACTTAGGACTAGTCCTAGGAGATATACAAATTGCATGGATAGTCCTAAGTTAGGACGAGTAAATAGTCCTAACTCGAGATAAGACTAGTCCTAACTCTTTGTGAAATCCACCCCCTGGACCTTTTTTTTGCAACGTCAAAGCCCGAGTTTTTGCCAACCCAGGTTGGAAAACTATGGAAAGCCATTATTGCAAATCAAAAACAGATCACTACTGTTTGTAACATTGAAAACATATTCAAACATTGTGTTGAACTTGTTGAGAACAAAACAAATAATTATGGAAGGTATTTTATTAATTGAAAGTTTGCATGACATGTTAAAAACATGTTTTTAACATACGGCCGTCCATGCCAACCAAGGCGGTTTGGTGAATTACAAAAGAAAGTTATAGGCCCATACATGCAACAAAAGCACAGTTTCCCGTTCTACTTCCGCAACGGTATAGTTTCATATCCTTGATAATATGCAATCTTGCAGGCTAATGCATCCGGAGATACCTTTATCATGGAGCGGCCATCTTGATTTATTTTCATTCAAAACAATGTTTTTAAACCGTGGCTGGAAGGAGAAAACGTCTGGTTCCTTTTTATGCAATGCATGTTAGCATTCAGCAATGTTATTGGATACAGTGAACATGATCAAGATTATGGCAGCATGATGAGGGTCTTTTGCAAACCATGTGGCGTGACTAAAGTACATTCTTAGGGGGCACAAAGGGGGGGGGGGCACATATTTGTCTGGGGGGGCACTTCAGAATAGGGGCGGATCCAGACAAAAGGTCCGGGCCCCGGAAAATTTTGCATTCTAGATGCTGTGTGGTGCAATCTGAGGCCATTTAGAGGCATGTTATTATATAGGCCTAATTGATGAAGGAAACAGAACAAAACACCTTCAAAACTTGAGCTGTAGAGTATGGGCCGTGGGCAATACTTAAACTTTCGTTGCAAGACATATGTAGAGTAGTATCAGATTCTTTCAAAATGCAAGGGAACAAGTTGAGTTGAATTTCCAGTTAGATCACCAACGCAGTAAAGGGTTGGTCGGTTTGGAATATATTTTTTGCCCCCCCCCCCCAGGATCCGCCCTTGCTTCAGAACACCCAAGTTCCTACAGAATACATCTCAAGGGGGCGGGCATCCGGGGCACTGACATCACATGGGTGGATTGTTGGGGGGGGGGGGCACCTGCTAGTTACGCCACTGTTGCAGTCACGGCAACTCAAGTAAAGCCATAGCCCAAGCCAAAAACCATTGTATTGAAAATGGGCTCTGGAGAATACGAAATACATGTCACAACACACTCCAACTCATGCTCCCTCACACATACAGTGACATATCTTTTATAAAGTTATAGATCGAAACTATATTATAGAGTTGCAATGACTTTATTCAAAGCCGAATATAATGTCTTTCATTGTTGCAGTACTGCAGTTAGTAATTGCCGTTTAAACGAGGAAACTCAAGTAAAACTGCATACAGATTCCAGAGAGAATTTATTTTACAAAAAGATAAAAGTGAAACAAGAAAAAAACAAGTGTGTGAAATATTTATCTTCAGAAATGTAAAAGTTCCTCCCTAAACAATTGTGTTCTGAAGTTTAAGCTAATAAGGACCTGAACTACTTTAAATGGTTAGTACTTTTTGCAACACAAAATACATTGTTCACATAATTACATTAAATTGACACCGTTTGAAGATAATGATAGTAGAAAGCTTACTTGCTGACGTGCTGTAGTTTTTGAATAGTGAGTAAAACAATGTCACAAATATACGTTCTACATGCTAAAACGAGACGAACATTATTTTCGTGACTTGTTTTACTCATTTCTCAAAAACTACAGCACCTCAGTAATATTTTTAGGGAAGCCTTCTACCATCACTATCTTCAAACTGCAGCGCGAGTTTATTGTAAATCTTTGGACATAGTGTTTTGTGATACATAAAGTACCCAAATCCTTTATATGTATAGACTCCATATGACAGTCGAAATATAATTACAACACAGTATTGTTAATGTAAAGGGTGTATGCTTATACACTGCTGTTGACGTCAGCATCACTTGAAAAGTTTGTGTTAGTATGAAATGTCACCATATTGCACTCAGTATTATCTGTCACCACAGACGATGCACTGTTTGCCGTGTTGGGGTCAGTTTCTCCTCTTCTGCGACCACAAAACACCCTGAAACAAAATTTGTCCACATGCCGATGCCAAGTATTCACATGACACAACATGCTGGAAGAAGCGTCTTCAGAATCGCCTCTCCTCTCTTCATGTAGACTTTATTCATAGCGAAGTAGATGACAGTATTGAGAAAGCTGTTGGACGCCAAGGTCCAATAGGTGCAGAAGATAAGCAATTGGTTGACAGAAGTCTGCATTATGATTGAGTATGAAACGGTTATCATATGCGGCACCCAGCATGCGTAAAATACCAAACTCATAATCCTGATCATTTTAAAGAGATTAACAGTTTGTTTAATGCCTGCATTGTGTGGAAGGTTCTTTTTGCCAGAACCCCGCTGAAGTGAGGAAGAATGAGTTAAGCTGGCTCTTGTGCGTTGATGATCATCAAGTGACTTTCTCACTAAAATCGACGTAACCAATATGACCAACGCAACTGGTAATGCTAAAGCTATCACAATGGTAAGTGTATAGACAGGGGCATTTTCATACAGTGGTAAACACGTGTACAAGTTTGATATGTAGTCAAATCCGAAGAAATCGAAGACAACCACACAGTAGAGCAACAGAAAGAGAACCCAGCTGAACACAACTGCCCACAGGGCTCTTTTCTTGGTCACGATGCTTGAGTATCTCAATGGGTGCACAACAGCAATGTACCTCTACACACTGAGTAGGGCTAGTGTCACAGCAGACACGTTACGGCATGTCTCGTGGATGTACGCTGTTAAAAGACAAAGCTCATCACCGTAAGGCCACGACGGTTACACCAATGGCAATAGCTAACTCGATAACACATACAAATCCTTGGCAAACAGGGGACGATAAAGTCGGATTCTCCATCTCATTTTCCATGCTGATTTTAAATCTAAAATCCTTCAGACTGAACAGAGAAATCGTTTTTGCAGTGTCAGCAATGCCTCTAGTGTTAGTAGATGGAATACTGGGCCTATATATACATGGTCCAACTTGTGGATGGTGTGAAGTGAGACTGTGTGTCATCGCAAAGCACACCAAGTCATGATGCAGGACTTTTCTGCTGGTCCAAGAAACAAATAATTACGTATCTTTGTCTACGTATATTTTGTTGTTATTGTCATGCTGATTAATCCACCATGTACACAACACGGATGGATTATTGCCCGTTTTTTAATCAGCCCACCTGATGGATTAAATAAGCCTCTGTCATGACTTTTGCAGTCGTCTTTTTAATATAACCAGAATGCCTCTAGAATGGTTCGAGCCGGGGATCGAGCATGAGAGAGAGTTGTCATACGTCAGCCCCCAGTGCAAAGTGGCTCTTCGCTGGCAGCTTCAAATGTATTTTTAGTTTAAGACGAGCTTGAACAAACGACAACAAGTGATCTTTTACTAAAATTCTTTTAAAATGCATTCATAAATACATCAGACAGTTTCGTTATTCCTATTGGTGGAGAGCGCGTCACGTGAAGCATTTTACTAGCAGCTGAAAGCAAACACATTTTTGCAACAATTCTTTCATTATTCTCTTGCAACTTCGACGGTCGATTGAGTTCAAATATTCACAGACTTGTTATTTTATGCTCATGTTGGGATACACCAAGTGAGAATACTTGTCTTTGACAACAACCGAAGGTGTCCAGTGCCTTTAACCTTTAGAAGGTTTTTTTAAACGGGAGGGTAGGTCTTTTGACTCGGGAAACGCATCAGGAATGACTCGCCGTATCGCGGGGGAAATTGTTGCCCATCTCTTACTAAATCAAGAATTTAATATACTAAAATCGGTGTACACGAAACACAACATTTCTTCATACAACAATAATATTTCCAATTTATTGGAAAGAAACTAACACCATTTCCTAGACTAACCAAAATCAACACATACAATCATGAACAATAATTGTACCCAAACCGTAATGCATTGTGCCATACATGAGTGACTAGTTTGAAACGGAATAGTCTTGAAATAGCACAAAACAATTTGAAAAACTAATCAAACATAGCTGTAAAAAAAAACCTGCTTAGGCCTAGACCAAAAATACTTCGGTCGAATTTCACACAGCTGTTCGGCAGAAAAATACTGCTCAATTGCTAAGGTGCACAGCAACAATCATAGGTAGGCTTGAAAACCACTGAATGCTATGTTAATGTTATTTATATACCAATGCGAGTAACTCTTCTATTTATGACCTAAAACACTTGAGTATTTCTAATACAAGACCAGCCAAAAGTTACTCAATATTACAGTTGTTCATCGGTGCCTTGTGGCTGTGCACTAAGCGAAAAACCGAGTAGGGCACCAGTTGTAACTTTGTGAACAAACACGGTCGGCCATTTTGTGCAGTCAACAATTTTGGCTAATTGGCGTGCCGTTATAAGAAGAAAAAAAACCGTGCAATTTCGAGGAACGTTTGAGTGGATCATTATGTTCTACCTTTAAAAAATCTTTCTAGCCATATGCATTTGATAATGAACGATTTCATATACTTTTCATAGACCAACTCGCCCGATCCAAGACAACAAAGTCATGATGCAGGACTTTTCTATTCTATATTAAAATGTGTAGTATCTGGTTTGTTAAGAGGAGTCTTAAAAGTTAAGAGTTCACAGTCGATAGTATATGGTGTTATTTCAGACGACTCGACCCTCAGTTCTTTACGCAAGTCAAACTCGCCATGAATGCAGCAAACCTCTGCGCAAACATTGTCAATACATAGGTGCCACGTGTTCACACGGATACAACATTTTGGTTGAATAAATTTGAAAATCTCTTGAGCTCTGTTCATGAATGTTTTGTTCATGGAAAAGTAGATGACTGCGTTTAGGAAGCTATTGAAAGTGACCATCCAGCTCGTGCAGAACAAAAGAAAATGGTTAATGGTTGTATTAGTGATTGTGCTGTAAGAAATCGCAATCAAAAACGGCATCCATGATACGATATAAACAATACACATCACTTGGACCATCTTAAAAAGTTTCATAGTTTGTCCAGTTTCACTCACGATGTGATGATTTGTTGATGATCCTCGTTGACTCGTGGATGACGCTTGGGTCAATTCGGCCCGGAGTTTTCGGTGCCTTATCAAGGACCGTTTCACTTAAATTGATGTGAATAGTACGACTATCAAACATGGTATCGCTAGACCAAAGATAATCAAAAATGAATATGTATAATTACTCTTATATTGAGGCAAACATGTGTAGAACTCCTGGTAATACTCGTAACCGACAAAGTCCTCAAAGAATACCGCCGAGTAGAGTAGCAAACACACCGTCCAGCATAGGAGAGAGACGGTTAGGGTTCGAGTTTTGGTGACTAGTCGTGAGTAACGTAACGGGTGCACAACGGCGATATATCGCTCGATGCTGAGTGCGACTATTATGAGCGCAGACGTATCTCTGCACGTATCGAGGATATACGCCGTTATCAGGCAAAGGGCGTCTCCATATGGCCAGTCAATGCTTGCCTTGGCCAGGGGGTAGATGGACAGGGCCGAAAAGACTCCAACTCCAAAGTCAGCTACGCTCAGAGAAATCAACAGATAACCATGGCAGTTTCGAAGAGAAGGAGTAAGCCCCAGAACGATCAGGTTTAGTAAGTTACTTATCAGTACACAATACGTCACCCCAATTGCAATGCTTAGTTCAATAATGCAGGTGAAACCCTCACATCCTGAAATCTCTGTAGTTGATGTATTAGTTTCCATATCTGCAAAAGCTCACACAACCTCTGCCTGATCTTGTGTTTATCGGCACAGCACTGGTCCCCGAGCTGTGAAGTTTTTTTTTTAAACACAGGGTCTTAGCATCTGTTCGTGTACATCTCAATATTTGGAGATTGTGCAGTAATCACCAGAACCAGAATTGTTCAGTCTGTACAGATTGGCAATGGTGACCTATATACCTGTTCTCATACTGAAAGCAATGCGGACTTGATGCTTTGCGCCGCCTTTGTGTAACCGATTCCACATCTTTGCAATTTCATCACAGAGCATCGCAATACTGCGCTCATAATCACAGACAACCCATTACCAATGAAAGTCACGCTCACTTACGTTATGCATACATCCCTAATGGCAGCTCAATGGCAGCTCAATGTCATTAAGTGCATCACAGACTCATATCAATTACGGCACGCCAAGAAACTAATTATCAAATACACCGGGCAGAAGTTTTAATATAACCGTTCAAATTAATCAAAACAGATCCACCATGTCTTATCAATACACTTTTACCGGTCCAAGTTATTACATATAAACCTCGTATCTATATTTATATCTATCATGGCCCGGGCGACGGTTTTGAGCAATGTGATAAAGGCACTGGACACTATTGGTTGTTACTCAAAATATTTATCAGCATAAAAACTCACTTGGTAACGAGCAAAGGAGAGCTGTTGATAGTATAAATCGTTGTGAGAAACGGCTCCCTCTGAAGTAACATAGTTTTTTTGTAAAGAGGTAATTTCTCTCTCAAAAATTTAAATACTTCAACTAAGGACTTGTTTTTGCATCTGAAACACACAGAGTGCAACAAGGGTGTTTTTACTTTCATTAATCCCTTGCAACTTCTATGACCAATTGAGCCCAAATGTTCACAGGTTTATATATGTTGGGATATATACACAAAGTGAGAATACTTGTCTTTGACATTTACCTAACGTGTTCAGTGCCTTTAATGTAACGATATTATCAAAAACTGTTAATAAACCGAACAAAAATGGTAAACAATTTAATTGCTATCGACCATATAAACAAGAAGGGCATCAGTCACAAGCAAATGACAGTGGAAGTTGAAGCCGAGAAACCGTGTCATCTACTGAGCGATTCGTTTTTTGTGTGATTTTGTGTAATTTTGGAATGATGGATGGATAATTGACAGCGATGACAATCAAGTTTAATCAATATAAGTATTCATGAGGTGTTTTTTTAGTTTCAAGCAATCAGGGTTAACTAAATGGACCCTTCCCTGTACATACCCTGTTGGTTGGCAAACGCCATAGAGTTGTGCACTAAGCAGACGCGCAATCGCGTCTGCGTCACGCACCCATTAGCCGTGTACAAAACAGCGCGATGTTCCCTCTTTTGCCAACCAAAACGTTAGTGCGCACGCGCTATGTGCAATTTACATATTTCATGGGAAGGGTCTATTAACGTAGGGTCAGTCTTATTCCTTATTACTCGTGCGCATAAAGCAAAACAGTCACAAAGGGACAGTCTGGGATTCATCTGAAAATTACGTTGTAAGAAGCAAAATAGCTTTCGACAGTCTAATTCATTTTGAGGAACATTTCGCGATTGAAGGCACTGGACACTATTGGTAACTAATAACTCACAATAATGATTAGCATAAAACCTTACTTGGTAACGAGTAATGGAGAGCTGTTGATAGTATAAAACAGCTCCCTATATATGAAGTAACGTAGTTTTTGAGAAAGAAGTAATTTTTTACTAAAATATTTGAGTTTGATTTCGAGACCTCGGAATTTGATTTTAAGGTCTCCACATCAAGCATCTTGAAGGGTGTTTTTTCTTTCATTATTCTCTCGCAAATTTGACGACCAATTGAGCTCAAATATTCTCAGGTTTGTTACTTTATGCATATGTTGAGATACACAAAGTGAGAAGACTGGTCTTTGACAATTACCAATAGTGTCCAGTTTCTTTGAGTATTCGGGTTCTGAAAAAAGGGGTACACTTTTTATCTTAACAGTTTTGAATATAAGGAGCGTCACCGGTAACGCTACTAAGATTATGTGTATTCCTGGAAGAGATTGTTTTTCCTGCATGGACATCAATCCGGCGATTTTTAAATAAAATTGTCATTGGTTTGTTTTATTGTATACCTTCATTTCTTTAGAGTTGAAACATTCGAAGGGCTCCGAAAACCAAACGAATAAACAGACACTTTATGGACACGTTGCCTTCGGATTTGGGCACCTTTGGGCTATTAAAGCGTTCACTATGAAATAAATATGGTTGGAAAGATTTTTGAATATTAGAATAAAATTATCCACAGAAAAAACCGTCGAAATTATGTGGTTTTTATTTTACTTCGTGAACTATAACACGGTTAACATTTTGTGGAGTCGAAGTGGTCACTACAAAATGGCGAACCGTTTTGTTTATAAAGTAAAAGAAACACACAATTTCGAGGTATATTTGTGTGGATCATTTTAATAATATTCTATTTCTAAAACATATTTCCAACTATATTTATATCAGAACAAACGCTTTTGGGCCGAAAGCGCCCAATCCGAAGACAATGTGTCCCTTCAAACATTACATAGCAAATTATTTGCAATTTCGTATATTTAATCACATTATTTCATCTGTCACGGATTAGATGTTCCTTCTCAAACATAAGAAGCAAGAAGCAGGTTTTAACGTTTTCCGATTTAAATTGGTCATTCATAAATACCTCAGACAGTTTCGCTATTCTATTGGTGGAGAGCGCGTCACGTGGGGGTGTTTAAACGGTTGATAATGACCAGCTAGACTCTGTTTATAACCGGTTAGTCTTGATGCAAGACGTTTCTTGTTAAGGGCGATGCGGGCGCTGTCGGTGAGTTGGCCGCGCTTTGTGTGAAAGGGAAACGATAACGTCTTGCACCAAGACTACAACGCGCACGAAAGGATCCGGAAACTGGGCGGTTCAGTCATAACAATGTAACACACGGACGTCGTACATACAGAGCTCAAGCACGTCCGAAACGGATAAGTTTTACAGAGTTTCTTACTTTATTACGCCTTTCAACCAAAAAGGCTGAATGGGAATAAAAGAGTAGTGACTCGTTCTTTAACGGCCGTTTAAAACCTTGCAGGGTCGTTGCCGTGATCACACGGCAACGACCCTGCCTGTTTTAAACGGCCGTGAAAGAACTCGTCGCTACACTTTTATTCCTTAATTTAATTAGCAAAAGTACAATTTATATAAATCATTGTAAATGGAAGGTACACGTTTGGTAATTGTAAAAGACCAGTCTTCTCACTTGGTGTATCCCAACATAAGCATAAAATAACAAGCCTGTGAAAATTTGAGCTAAATAGGAGACTTTCCAACGCTAGGTGGCAGCAGACATACCGGGTAAATTTCCATTGTTTACGTAGTTCTGAACATGCGCATAATTCTGAGAACAATAGATTTACCCGCTAAGTCTGCTGCCCTCTATCGTCCCAGAAAGTCTCCCATTGGTTATCATCGAAGTTGCGAGAAAATGATGAGAGAAAAAACACCCTTGTTGAAACGAATTTGTGTGCTTTCTGGCAAGAAGTGTTTTATTATTTTTAGTGAGAAATTAAATTACCTCATTCTCAAAATCTATGCTACTTCAGAGGAAGCCGTTTCTCACAATGTTTTATACTATCAACAGCTCTCCAATGCTCGTAACTAAGTCAGTTTTTAAGTTAATATTTGTTTTTAATTTTAATTACCAAACGTGTACCTTCCATTTCAGGCATGCGGCAATCCGAAACGCTTGAGCTACAATCAGACAATCTGGGTTTGACGTCACATCGGAAACGGCGCTTAGAAAAACAAAACAATACACGCTAAGCAATCTAATTAATTATATTTCAATTAAGACACTGGGACGAGAGTTTAATCTTACAACAATTATTGAAGGCTACCACACTGCAGGAACAATAACAAATTTAATGACGGTAAATTTGGACTGGTCCCTAAGCAGTACGACGTCATGCCACAGCCCAGACTTTGAGTATGTGAGCATGAGTATTGGTTGAGACAATTAAATATTATTTACAAAAAATAATATATATGATTGATGTCCCTTTAGGGCAGTCGAAGTTAAGGTTACGACCTTCACATGATTTCTATCAGAGTGTACACGAACTATCAAAATGTAGTCTCATATTTGATAATATTTAAACGCCAGTGACAAAGAGTGAAACTAACACATGCGTCAATTTTCGGCATAAATCTGTCTTCATAGAAGTATTGGCGCTCATCCTTCCCTCGGTGACGCTCAACGCGCTTCAACATACAGTGTTTCCTGCAAGATATGTGGGACTATGTTTGAATTATTATGAGATCTACATGTACATGTTATGGTTTACAAGGTGATGTGGCCCAATATGCTGCCAATCAAACCAGGAATCCCTTCTCTTTTCGATACGTGCACTGGATTAGTTTACGTGTGTTACACAAAACACGGGACCAACATCTTAACGTCCCACCCGAAGGACGAAGCATCATGCATGTTGAGTGCTTGCTTTAGGACATAAATGTCATGGCTGGGACTCGAACCCACAATCTGGTGATCAGCAAACCCAGAGCTTGAGTCCGGTGCTCTTAACCGCTAAGTCACGACACGTCATTCTAGGCCTAACTTCATCGGAGTATATCTTGACATTATTTAATGCTTCAGTTATCATGGTTTTAAACTAGGAATTTCACTTCACTGATTTTAATTGAAAATGGTAGATGGAGCGTGGTTACCAACCGGCTCTTATAAAGCACTTAAAGTCACTGGACACCTTTAGTAATTGTCAAAGACCAGTGTTCTCACTTCTTTGGTGTATCCCAACAAGTGATGATTTGGTCTCAATAGTCATCGAAGGTACAAGAAAATAATGGCAGAAAAATACCCTTGTTGCGCAAATGTCTTTGCTTTTGAGATACCTAAAAAGGCTTCAGGCTTGAAGTCTATTAATATTATTTTGAGTGAAAAATTGCCAATTTCTAAATGTTTTATACTATCAACAGCTCTCCATTGCTCGTTACCAAATAAGTTGTCATGCTAACAATTATTTTGTTGTAACTACCAAAAGTGTTCGGTGCCTTTAAAATGGGTGATATTCATCATAATGTCGCTTTCTGAAAACACCAATTAACAGTTTATGTTTTGCCTGTATTTTGTGCGCTATTATTATGGGTGACTTGCATGTCGTCTGGCATGGAAGGAATAATGTCTTTACGCTTTTGGCTCTAAATCCACGGGAATCTTTGGTCCTTCATGTTCGATATTGTCGTTGTTCTCCTGTATACCTCCACGGTTGTTGGTACAGCAGAAATATGTTGTTTTAATCTCACAATCATTCAGTCGAAAACAAAACCGCGGTATTATTTTCTTACACAATTCATCAAGTCTGTCGTGGTATGTCTTATTCATGAGGAAGTAAATCACAGAGTTGAAGAACCCATTGGACACGAGTAGCAAGCGACTCGTGGAGAGAATTTCGTGTGGTAGTTCCACCTTGACAACCGATATGAGAAAGGCTACACAGAAGTACGGCAACCAGCTGACAAGCACGGCAATCGTCATAACCCTTACCATTTGGAACAGTTTCAACGTCTTCTTACTGGTTGCTGCTCTGTTGGTCGAACCCGGTTGGCTTGGGGATGGGGTTGTAGCAACAATCGCCATGTTGGCACGGATACGGTCGCTTGATTTTAGTGTCCGAGTTACTATACAAGAAGTCACAGATACGATGATGATGTCTGGTATTAAATGACGAACAACACAAACGCGATCAGCACTGGCTCGCCCAGGAACGCAATCGTGCATGTATGCAACGCCGGTACGTACTCATAAGAAGCAACATCAGTTAATGTAGTCACATACGCCAGAGCAATACCAACCCAGCTGACTACCACACAAGTCAATGTGACTTTCTTTGTGACAAACCTGGAATATTTGAAAGGGTGAACAATAGCGATGTAGCGTTCAATGGCAAGGAAAGTCAGAGTAGTCCCCGATGATGTAATGAACACTTGCCCAAAATACGCAGTCAGTTTACACGCCGTGTCTCCGTATGGCCAAGCCTCTGGCGTTACAAGAAAAGTAGCCATTGGGTAGATGGAGAAACATGATATAATACCAGTTCCAAAATCAGCAATTGCGAGAGATATCAGGATTATTCCGTGACCATTCCGGAAGGATGGAGTCAACAAAAAGACAAATAAGTTCCCAAAATTTCCAATCAAGATGAGAAACGTTATTGCGATGACAAACATGAGATCCATGTAGCATAGTGTCGGGTACCGACAGAAGTTCAGACATGAAGAATTACCATCACATGTCAAGTCATCCATTTTGTATTTTAAACCACTTAATGGCAGATCACACAGTGCCCTTGCAGTGCTAACTTATTACCTTTTAATGGTGTTGTAATTTGAAAGTTTGTTGAGGCACAACCCATGCAGTTTTTGGTCGAAACCAATCAGGAAGTAAAATTTGAACTCACCTTTCAACAGTTTCAGTTTTCAACGACCTTCAAACAGCCACGGGGTCATATGACGTAGACAACGCAATTGTGTTTTTGCTTCAAGTGGTGACAAACACAGGCACTCTAGTAATAAAGTGTTTGTTAATATACACATGCTTTGGAGCATGGTCACAGTGACCTGAAAATATTGACGATTATGTTTGTTTATTTGAGCATTTAATACAGTTATTCGACGTGTTTAAACATAATGTGAACAACCATGGAGGTAGATGGAACAACAGTGTGTAAATAACTTGATTCATAGCGATCCGTGTTTTTACTCGGACCAACATTTAAATAGTTCCATTTGTTTACCTTCTTGCTGGCTAATCATTACCTTTAAAGGCAGTGGACACTATTGGTAATTGTCAAAGACTAGCCTTCACAGTTGGTGTATCTCAACATATGCATACAATAACAAACCTGTGAAAATTTGAGCCCAATCGGTCATCGAACTTGCGAGATAATAATGAAAGAAAAACCACCCTTGTCACACGAAGTTGTGTGCGTTTAGATGGTTGATTTCGAGGCCTCAAGTTCTAAACCTGAGGTCTCGAATTCAAATTCGTGGAAAATTACTTCTTTCTCGAAAACTATGGCACTTCAGAGGGAGCCGTTTCTCACAATGTTTTAAACCATCAACCTCTCCCATTACTCGTCACCAAGAAAGGTTTTATGCTAATAAATAATTTGAGTAATTACCAATAGTGTCCACTGCCTTTAAGAAGACTGATACTAGCATTTTCATCCAAATAAGGTGATCTTAATTTAGACTTTAGATTATAAGGTGTTCCACTGAACTTCAAAAGGGCTGTTTTTATTTTTTTGCTTCATGCTATGCACACCAATCGTAGTATATTGAAACAGTAGAGGCGGGGAGAAGCTTGCCCCTAATATGGTGTAATCGACGTCATGGCGTCGCCCGATAAATACAATATCGGCATTGCACATTTTGATCATTTGCAGAATCAAGGTCCCCGCCTACATTACATGCTAAGTGTGCACCCAACTATAGGGAGAAAACAGAGCGGCTATCCCCTCAGCTTCGCTTCGGTCTTCTTCATGGTTTTGACATAACCGTGGGCCTATAATTATACCCCTCATAGCGGTCAATATTTCCATATAAGTGGGGTGCACTCTTCAGGCTAAGACTCTTGGAGAACATGGGGTTGTTCAAGTATACATGAATGAGGGCGTTTTAGCTTCATCCGTAAATGTAGCAATGGACCTTTTCACAACCAATCGCGCAAACGCTAACTGTTGAACGAGGAACATGCTAGTCTAGCTAGCGATCAAGCTAGCATGCACCTCATTACACGCCTACGTGGGCATACCCAGTTTATTACAATAAGGTCCATTACATAGCTAACCACAGTGGCTAAAATATTGGTTGTTTTTTTAATTATCTTCAGTCGTAAATTGTTTTCTCTTTCTTTGTTATTTAACTATTTTTTTAAATAAGTTTGTGGACAGATGTTTCGACTCTTGCAGTCTTCCTCGAAGACTATTGGCAACACAACATACATCAAAAATTAATGCCTATCTACTAGTGTAACAGAATACGTCAATGATGTTTAAAGGCAATTAACACTATTGGTAATTACTCACAAATAATTGTTAGCACTAAATATTTACTTGGTAAAGAGCAATGTAGAGCTGTTGATAGTATAAAACATTGTGAGAAACGGCTCCCTCTAGTAACGTAGTTTTTGAGAATGAGGTATTAACTTATCACGAAAATATTTGACTTGAATCTCGAATTCAAGAAATCTGACAAAACTTGTGTAGCGACATTGGTATTTTTTATTCCATTATTCTCTCGAAACTTCGTCGATTAAATTGAGTCGAAGTTTTCAAAACTTTGTTATTTCCTGCATATTTTTTTGGAATGAGAATATTGGTCTTTGGCAATTACCAAACGTGTCCAGTGTCTTTAATTAAGTTGAAATAAGGGGCGTATAAAAGTGCCCATAGAAAAGCAAGGGATGAACGTTGAAGGAAACTTGATACAAAACAATAAACACTGAAATACCAGGATCAGTCTCAGACTTGTCCCCAGGGCAGGTGATGGATTGTATGTATACACGTGTATGTCAGAATTAAATGCAAATCCCAAGAACCTCGAAAGCCAGGTGATTGATGCGAAGTCAAAGATGATTGTGGACGACGGCTCAACGGCAGAACGCTGGCGTAATTCACAAGTGTGGTATGAGATGTTCAGGCAGGGTCTCTACTGAGCCTGACCTGATAGTTAACGTCTTTTCTTGTGATGAAAGCTACGATTCTGATTACATAATTGGTTGTCTCGTTTTGTATTTATTGGATGTGCTAATTAAAGCTCCATTAGCAGAGTCCTTCAAAGAAGAACATTCATTGCAGCCAGACATTTATGAGGTCTGTGTTAATGTCTTGTATTTGCAAAGTGCTCTCTGGAGGGTGATGCCGTGGAAACAGCTTCAAAATGAGTAGGATTTGAAACATTGCAGTGTGAAAATTGTAGTAAGGTTTGCAGTAACACGTAGCGATAATATCTAATTGAGTTGGGTGGTTCAAAAGAACCGTATGTTTCAACGCAACGTTTCGAGCTATGCTCTGATCGACTTCTGGATAGGGCTGTACTCTGACGATGCATGCTGCTTAATTCAGTACCGGTGGTGCGGGTTGGCTTGCTGATGCACGAAGGCGGGAAATAATGGCTTGAAAATGGATTCTCAGACGGAAAAGAACATGACATTTGAAGCTACAAATACACCAATTCTAGCGTGTGGATTGACCGGATTCAAACCGTTCTCTGGATCAACAGGGCAACTGATTACAGTAATCGCCACAACTGTCTTCATTTTGGCGGGAAATGCAATCAATTTGGCCATTTTGGGTACAACTAAGTCACTCCGCACTGCGCATGGTTATCTCCTGTCAGCACTTGCCATTGGTGGATTCATAGTTGGATGTAATGCTACACTATCCATCTACCCAGTTGTGACAAAATGCTGGTTGTACGGGACCATCATTTGCCAGTTATCTGCATATTTATTCGAATTCTGTATGGTTTTCAATCTCTTTATCGTGGTTCTACTGAGTGGAGAGAGGTACATTGCCATTGTACATCCATTGAAATACAGAGTACTCATCACTAAAACTAAGACCAAGATCGCCATTGGTGTCAGCACGATGATTTCTTGTGTGTTTCTAACCATACTCGCAGTAACACAGCCAGAATTCAAGTACAAACCACGCCAATACGTTTGTCGCCGTACTAAAAATGATGACATTCGTGGGGCATTTATGGCTCTATCGTCCATATTGTTGATTTTCAGCTTTGCCGTGGTGAGTTATACCTCCGTTACAATGTTAAGGGCAGTGGTGCGACGGTCAAATGAAAGCAAACGTTTATTTGAGGGCGTGCACGCATCACATCTACAATCTAACGCGTCCATGGTGTCCGCACAAAACTCTCGCATCTTCAAAGTAACTGTGCTCATAGCAACTACGTTCTACATCTCATGGATACCAGCTATCGTCGGTGCCATGTTGAATGTTGCAGATCCAAACATTTTGGAAAGTTCACCAATCTTTGAATTCGCTGCACAGTGGCTGCTCATCTCAAACACGCTCTTCAATACATTGATTTACTTTTTCATGTTGAAGCTCTTCCGTGTCCGCGCCAAGGAGATCTCTGCACAGCTGTGTTGTTGTCTGTGTTTTGTCGTGAAGGGAATAAGGAGGGCAGATCCGAGCACAAACTCTGACAGTAGACTAGCTATCGAACTTACCGTTTTCCAAAAAGGCACCACATCTAATGTATAGTATTGATATATTGCTGGTGACCTGTCTTAAAAAGAGTTTGCTCCAAGACAATGTGACACTAAAAACTGGCGTCTCGATTGACTTTCTTCAATTTTTTTTTCTCGTAATATTCCTCAACTCGGTCTTATTTTGTTAAAGGCAGTGGACACTATTGGTAATTACTCAAAATAATTATTAGTATATTGGTGACGAGTAAACGGCTCCCTCTGAAGTGCCACAGTTTTTGAGAAAGAAGTAATTTTCCACGAATTTGATTTCGAGACCTCAGATTTAGAACTTGAGGTCTCGAAATCAACCATCTAAACGCACACAACTTCGTGTGACAGGGGTGTTTTTTCTTTCATTGTTATCTCGCGAGTTTGATGACCGATTGAGCTCAAATTTTCACAGGTTTGTTATTTTATGCATATGTTGAGATACACCAACTGTGAAGGCTAGTCTTTGATAATTACCATTAGTGTCCACTGCCTTTAAAGGCAATTCCCATTTGATGATTTATTTTGTCAAATGAATAGTGTCTGGTACAATGGCTTGCTTTGATCCGGAGAAGCTCGGTGTTAAATTATTCCTCAACACCGAGATTCTCCGGATTAAAGTGTAGCGTGAAGGGACTTTAGTCACAATGTACCGTTTACATTTAGATGTCAAATGGTTCGGGCAAGCTTGCGTAACAACCTCCAGATGAGCAGAACCTGGTAACATTGTGACATACACATCCATTCAGAATCATGTAGAGTTTTCACTGTCTCTTACGCACCTAGGCAAAAGCTTGCCCTAATGCCCTAATCATGTGACAATGGCAAATGTCTCGATAGTCAATTCAATTTTAGTGGTAACTTGTCATCAAGCACGTCATTGTAACAGACAACATTATAATTTAACACACAAAATAATTACTTATTGGTTGACTTGGTGATAAAAGAGTAGTGACTCGTTCTTTAACGGCCGTTTAAAACCTTGCAGGGTCGTTGCCGTGATCACACGGCAACGACCCTGCCTGTTTTAAACGGCCGTGAAAGAACTCGTCGCTACACTTTTATTCCTTAATTTAATTAGCAAAAGTACAATTTATATAAATCATTGTAAATGGAAGGTACACGTTTGGTAATTGTAAAAGACCAGTCTTCTCACTTGGTGTATCCCAACATAAGCATAAAATAACAAGCCTGTGAAAATTTGAGCTAAATAGGAGACTTTCCAACGCTAGGTGGCAGCAGACATACCGGGTAAATTTCCATTGTTTACGTAGTTCTGAACATGCGCATAATTCTGAGAACAATAGATTTACCCGCTAAGTCTGCTGCCCTCTATCGTCCCAGAAAGTCTCCCATTGGTTATCATCGAAGTTGCGAGAAAATGATGAGAGAAAAAACACCCTTGTTGAAACGAATTTGTGTGCTTTCTGGCAAGAAGTGTTTTATTATTTTTAGTGAGAAATTAAATTACCTCATTCTCAAAATCTATGCTACTTCAGAGGAAGCCGTTTCTCACAATGTTTTATACTATCAACAGCTCTCCAATGCTCGTAACTAAGTCAGTTTTTAAGTTAATATTTGTTTTTAATTTTAATTACCAAACGTGTACCTTCCATTTCAGGCATGCGGCAATCCGAAACGCTTGAGCTACAATCAGACAATCTGGGTTTGACGTCACATCGGAAACGGCGCTTAGAAAAACAAAACAATACACGCTAAGCAATCTAATTAATTATATTTCAATTAAGACACTGGGACGAGAGTTTAATCTTACAACAATTATTGAAGGCTACCACACTGCAGGAACAATAACAAATTTAATGACGGTAAATTTGGACTGGTCCCTAAGCAGTACGACGTCATGCCACAGCCCAGACTTTGAGTATGTGAGCATGAGTATTGGTTGAGACAATTAAATATTATTTACAAAAAATAATATATATGATTGATGTCCCTTTAGGGCAGTCGAAGTTAAGGTTACGACCTTCACATGATTTCTATCAGAGTGTACACGAACTATCAAAATGTAGTCTCATATTTGATAATATTTAAACGCCAGTGACAAAGAGTGAAACTAACACATGCGTCAATTTTCGGCATAAATCTGTCTTCATAGAAGTATTGGCGCTCATCCTTCCCTCGGTGACGCTCAACGCGCTTCAACATACAGTGTTTCCTGCAAGATATGTGGGACTATGTTTGAATTATTATGAGATCTACATGTACATGTTATGGTTTACAAGGTGATGTGGCCCAATATGCTGCCAATCAAACCAGGAATCCCTTCTCTTTTCGATACGTGCACTGGATTAGTTTACGTGTGTTACACAAAACACGGGACCAACATCTTAACGTCCCACCCGAAGGACGAAGCATCATGCATGTTGAGTGCTTGCTTTAGGACATAAATGTCATGGCTGGGACTCGAACCCACAATCTGGTGATCAGCAAACCCAGAGCTTGAGTCCGGTGCTCTTAACCGCTAAGTCACGACACGTCATTCTAGGCCTAACTTCATCGGAGTATATCTTGACATTATTTAATGCTTCAGTTATCATGGTTTTAAACTAGGAATTTCACTTCACTGATTTTAATTGAAAATGGTAGATGGAGCGTGGTTACCAACCGGCTCTTATAAAGCACTTAAAGTCACTGGACACCTTTAGTAATTGTCAAAGACCAGTGTTCTCACTTCTTTGGTGTATCCCAACAAGTGATGATTTGGTCTCAATAGTCATCGAAGGTACAAGAAAATAATGGCAGAAAAATACCCTTGTTGCGCAAATGTCTTTGCTTTTGAGATACCTAAAAAGGCTTCAGGCTTGAAGTCTATTAATATTATTTTGAGTGAAAAATTGCCAATTTCTAAATGTTTTATACTATCAACAGCTCTCCATTGCTCGTTACCAAATAAGTTGTCATGCTAACAATTATTTTGTTGTAACTACCAAAAGTGTTCGGTGCCTTTAAAATGGGTGATATTCATCATAATGTCGCTTTCTGAAAACACCAATTAACAGTTTATGTTTTGCCTGTATTTTGTGCGCTATTATTATGGGTGACTTGCATGTCGTCTGGCATGGAAGGAATAATGTCTTTACGCTTTTGGCTCTAAATCCACGGGAATCTTTGGTCCTTCATGTTCGATATTGTCGTTGTTCTCCTGTATACCTCCACGGTTGTTGGTACAGCAGAAATATGTTGTTTTAATCTCACAATCATTCAGTCGAAAACAAAACCGCGGTATCATTTTCTTACACAATTCATCAAGTCTGTCGTGGTATGTCTTATTCATGAGGAAGTAAATCACAGAGTTGAAGAACCCATTGGACACGAGTAGCAAGCGACTCGTGGAGAGAATTTCGTGTGGTAGTTCCACCTTGACAACCGATATGAGAAAGGCTACACAGAAGTACGGCAACCAGCTGACAAGCACGGCAATCGTCATAACCCTTACCATTTGGAACAGTTTCAACGTCTTCTTACTGGTTGCTGCTCTGTTGGTCGAACCCGGTTGGCTTGGGGATGGGGTTGTAGCAACAATCGCCATGTTGGCACGGATACGGTCGCTTGATTTTAGTGTCCGAGTTACTATACAAGAAGTCACAGATACGATGATGATGTCTGGTATTAAAATGACGAACAACACAAACGCGATCAGCACTGGCTCGCCCAGGAACGCAATCGTGCATGTATGCAACGCCGGTACGTACTCATAAGAAGCAACATCAGTTAATGTAGTCACATACGCCAGAGCAATACCAACCCAGCTGACTACCACACAAGTCAATGTGACTTTCTTTGTGACAAACCTGGAATATTTGAAAGGGTGATCAATAGCGATGTAGCGTTCAATGGCAAGGAAAGTCAGAGTAGTCCCCGATGATGTAATGAACACTTGCCCAAAATACGCAGTCAGTTTACACGCCGTGTCTCCGTATGGCCAAGCCTCTGGCGTTACAAGAAAAGTAGCCATTGGGTAGATGGAGAAACATGATATAATACCAGTTCCAAAATCAGCAATTGCGAGAGATATCAGGATTATTCCGTGACCATTCCGGAAGGATGGAGTCAACAAAAAGACAAATAAGTTCCCAAAATTTCCAATCAAGATGAGAAACGTTATTGCGATGACAAACATGAGATCCATGTAGCATAGTGTCGGGTACCGACAGAGGTTCAGACATGAAGAATTACCATCACATGTCAAGTCATCCATTTTGTATTTTAAACCACTTACTGGCGGATCACACAGTGCCCTTGCAGTGCTAACTTATTACCTTTTAATGGTGTTGTAATTTGAAAGTTTGTTGAGGCACAACCCATGCAGTTTTTGGTCGAAACCAATCAGGAAGTAAAATTTGAACTCACCTTTCAACAGTTTCAGTTTTCAACGACCTTCAAACAGCCACGGGGTCATATGACGTAGACAACGCTATTGTGTTTTTGCTTCAAGTGGTGACAAACACAGGCACTCTAGTAATAAAGTGTTTGTTAATATACACATGCTTTGGAGCATGGTCACAGTGACCTGAAAATATTGACGATTATGTTTGTTTATTTGAGCATTTAATACAGTTATTCGACGTGTTTAATCATAATGTGAACAACCATGGAGGTAGATGGAACAACAGTGTGTAAATAACTTGATTCATAGCGATCCGTGTTTTTACTCGGACCAACATTTAAATAGTTCCATTTGTTTACCTTTTCCTGCTGGCTAATCATTACCTTTAAAGGCAGTGGACACTATTGGTAATTGTCAAAGACTAGCCTTCACAGTTGATGTATCTCAACATATGCATAAAATAACAAACCTGTGAAAATTTGAGCCCAATCGGTCATCGAACTTGCGAGATAATAATGAAAGAAAAACCACCCTTGTCACACGAAGTTGTGTGCGTTTAGATGGTTGATTTCGAGGCCTCAAGTTCTAAACCTGAGGTCTCGAATTCAAATTCGTGGAAAATTACTTCTTTCTCGAAAACTATGGCACTTCAGAGGGAGCCGTTTCTCACAATGTTTTAAACTATCAACCTCTCCCATTACTCGTCACCAAGAAAGGTTTTATGCTAATAAATAATTTGAGTAATTACCAATAGTGTCCACTGCCTTTAAGAAGACTGATACTAGCATTTTCATCCAAATAAGGTGATCTTAATTTAGACTTTAGATTATAAGGTGTTCCACTGAACTTAATAAGGGCTGTTTTTTTTTTTGCTTCATGCTATGCACACCAATCGTAGTATATTGAAACAGTAGAGACGGGGAGAAGCTTGCCCCTAATATGGTGTAATCGACGTCATGGCGTCGCCCGATAAATACAATATCGGCATTGCACATTTTGATCATTTGCAGAATCAAGGTCCCCGCCTACATTACATGCTAAGTGTGCACCCAACTATAGGGAGAAAACAGAGCGGCTATCCCCTCAGCTTCGCTTCGGTCTTCTTCATGGTTTTGACATCACCGTGGGCCTATAATTATACCCCTCATAGCGGTCAATATTTCCATATAAGTGGGGTGCACTCTTCAGGCTAAGACTCTTGGAGAACATGGGGTTGTTCAAGTATACATGAATGAGGGCGTTTTAGCTTCATCCGTAAATGTAGCAATGGACCTTTTCACAACCAATCGCGCAAACGCTAACTGTTGAACGAGGAACATGCTAGTCTAGCTAGCGATCAAGCTAGCATGCACCTCATTACACGCCTACGTGGGCATACCCAGTTTATTGCAATAAGGTCCATTACATAGCTAACCACAGTGGCTAAAATATTGGTTGTTTTTTAAATTATCTTCAGTCGTAAATTGTTTTCTCTTTCTTTGTTATTTAACTATTTTTTTAAATAAGTTTGTGGACTGATGTTTCGACTCTTGCAGTCTTCCTCGAAGACTATTGGCAACACAACATACATCAAAAGTTAATGCCTATCTACTAGTGTAACAGAATACGTCAATGATGTTTAAAGGCAATTAACACTATTGGTAATTACTCACAAATAATTGTTAGCACTAAATATTTACTTGGTAAAGAGCAATGTAGAGCTGTTGATAGTATAAAACATTGTGAGAAACGGCTCCCTCTAGTAACGTAGTTTTTGAGAATGAGGTATTAACTTATCACGAAAATATTTGACTTGAATCTCGAATTCAAGAAATCTGACAAAACTTGTGTAGCGACATTGGTATTTTTTATTCCATTATTCTCTCGAAACTTCGTCGATTAAATTGAGTCGAAGTTTTCAAGACTTTGTTATTTCCTGCATATTTTTTTGGAATGAGAATATTGGTCTTTGGCAATTACCAAACGTGTCCAGTGTCTTTAATTAAGTTGAAATAAGGGGCGTATAAAAGTGCCCATAGAAAAGCAAGGGATGAACGTTGAAGGAAACTTGATACAAAACAATAAACACTGAAATACCAGGATCAGTCTCAGACTTGTCCCCAGGGCAGGTGATGGATTGTATGTATACACGTGTATGTCAGAATTAAATGCAAATCCCAAGAACCTCGAAAGCCAGGTGATTGATGCGAAGTCAAAGATGATTGTGGACGACGGCTCAACGGCAGAACGCTGGCGTAATTCACAAGTGTGGTATGAGATGTTCAGGCAGGGTCTCTACTGAGCCTGACCTGATAGTTAACGTCTTTTCTTGTGATGAAGGCTACGATTCTGATTACATAATTGGTTGTCTCGTTTTGTATTTATTGGATGTGCTAATTAAAGCTCCATTAGCAGAGTCCTTCAAAGAAGAACATTCATTGCAGCCAGACATTTATGAGGTCTGTGTAAATGTCTTGTATTTGCAAAGTGCTCTCTGGAGGGTGATGCCGTGGAAACAGCTTCAAAATGAGTAGGATTTGAAACATTGCAGTGTGAAAATTGTAGTAAGGTTTGCAGTAACACGTAGCGATAATATCTAATTGAGCTGGGTGGTTCAAAAGAACCGTATGTTTCAACGCAACGTTTCGAGCTATGCTCTGATCGACTTCTGGATAGGGCTGTACTCTGACGATGCATGCTGCTTAATTCAGTACCGGTGGTGCGGGTTGGCTTGCTGATGCACGAAGGCGGGAAATAATGGCTTGAAAATGGATTCTCAGACGGAAAAGAACATGACATTTGAAGCTACAAATACAACAATTCTAGCGTGTGGATTGACCGGATTCAAACCGTTCTCTGGATCAACAGGGCAACTGATTACAGTAATCGCCACAACTGTCTTCATTTTGGCGGGAAATGCAATCAATTTGGCCATTTTGGGTACAACTAAGTCACTCCGCACTGCGCATGGTTATCTCCTGTCAGCACTTGCCATTGGTGGATTCATAGTTGGATGTAATGCTACACTATCCATCTACCCAGTTGTGACAAAATGCTGGTTGTACGGGACCATCATTTGCCAGTTATCTGCATATTTATTCGAATTCTGTATGGTTTTCAATCTCTTTATCGTGGTTCTACTGAGTGGAGAGAGGTACATTGCCATTGTACATCCATTGAAATACAGAGTACTCATCACTAAAACTAAGACCAAGATCGCCATTGGTGTCAGCACGATGATTTCTTGTGTGTTTCTAACCATACTCGCAGTAACACAGCCAGAATTCAAGTACAAACCACGCCAATACGTTTGTCGCCGTACTAAAAATGATGACATTCGTGGGGCATTTATGGCTCTATCGTCCATATTGTTGATTTTCAGCTTTGCCGTGGTGAGTTATACCTCCGTTACAATGTTAAGGGCAGTGGTGCGACGGTCAAATGAAAGCAAACGTTTATTTGAGGGCGTGCACGCATCACATCTACAATCTAACGCGTCCATGGTGTCCGCACAAAACTCTCGCATCTTCAAAGTAACTGTGCTCATAGCAACTACGTTCTACATCTCATGGATACCAGCTATCGTCGGTGCCATGTTGAATGTTGCAGATCCAAACATTTTGGAAAGTTCACCAATCTTTGAATTCGCTGCACAGTGGCTGCTCATCTCAAACACGCTCTTCAATACATTGATTTACTTTTTCATGTTGAAGCTCTTCCGTGTCCGCGCCAAGGAGATCTCTGCACAGCTGTGTTGTTGTCTGTGTTTTGTCGTGAAGGGAATAAGGAGGGCAGATCCGAGCACAAACTCTGACAGTAGACTAGCTATCGAACTTACCGTTTTCCAAAAAGGTACCACATCTAATGTATAGTATTGATATATTGCTGGTGACCTGTCTTAAAAAGAGTTTGCTCCAAGACAATGTGACACTAAAAACTGGCGTCTCGATTGACTTTCTTCAATTTTTTTTTCTCGTAATATTCCTCAACTCGGTCTTATTTTGTTAAAGGCAGTGGACACTATTGGTAATTACTCAAAATAATTATTAGTATATTGGTGACGAGTAAACGGCTCCCTCTGAAGTGCCACAGTTTTTGAGAAAGAAGTAATTTTCCACGAATTTGATTTCGAGACCTCAGATTTAGAACTTGAGGTCTCGAAATCAACCATCTAAACGCACACAACTTCGTGTGACAGGGGTGTTTTTTCTTTCATTGTTATCTCGCGAGTTCGATGACCGATTGAGCTCAAATTTTCACAGGTTTGTTATTTTATGCATATGTTGAGATACACCAACTGTGAAGGCTAGTCTTTGATAATTACCATTAGTGTCCACTGCCTTTAAAGGCAATTCCTATTTGATGATTTATTTTGTCAAATAAGCCATTTGCAAGTTAGATATGAATAGTGTCTGGTACAATGGCTTGCTTTGATCCGGAGAAGCTCGGTGTTAAATTATTCCTCAACACCGAGATTCTCCGGATTAAAGTGTAGCGTGAAGGGACTTTAGTCACAATGTACCGTTTACATTTAGATGTCAAATGGTTCGGGCAAGCTTGCGTAACAACCTCCAGATGAGCAGAACCTGGTAACATTGTGACATACACATCCATTCAGAATCATGTAGAGTTTTCACTGTCTCTTACGCACCTAGGCAAAAGCTTGCCCTAATGCCCTAATCATGTGACAATGGCAAATGTCTCGATAGTCAATTCAATTTTAGTGGTAACTTGTCATCAAGCACGTCATTGTAACAGACAACATTATAATTTAACACACAAAATAATTACTTATTGGTTGACTTGGTGTATTTATGTGGAAAATAGGAGTGGAGGCTCATATTGAATCTAATCTGCTGTTTTTAAATACTATATTTCTTATGCCGTTCCTTTCATTACATTCATTCAAATGTATATTTATTTCAAAAAATACTTAATGGCCTGACGTTTCGACCTTATCAGAGTCTTTCTCGAAGGCTATTTATTTCCTTACTTCATGAAAACAGAGCGCAAACACTTTTTTTAAAAGAACAACCAATAAACAAAGCTATTTAAAGGGAAGGTACAAGTTTGGTAATTACTCAAAACAAATATTAACTTAAAAACTTACTTGGTATAACGAGCATTGGAGAGCTGTTGGTGAGTATAAAACATTGTGAGAAACGGCTCCCTCTGAAGTAGCATGGATTTTGAGAAAGAGGTAATTTCTCACTAAAATAATAAAAGACTTCTAGCTAGAAGTCTTTTATTCCTATCTACAAGCACAAAAATTCGCCCAACGAGGGTGTTCTTTCTCTCATCATTTTCTCGCAACTTCGATGGCCAATTTAGCTAAAATTGTCACAGGCTTGTTATTTTATGCTTATCTTGGTATACACCAAGTGAGAAAACTGGTCTTTAACAATTACCAACAGTGTACCTTCCCTAATAATGAGGCAGAGAAAAATAAATAAACTAATAATCTACAGAAAGATCAAGTCCGACTGATCATAGTTTTGCTTATAAGATTCACCTGCAATATATTGATCAAAGGAATTGGCTGAAGTTAAAAAACACTGTTAACATTACCAATGGGTCTTTGAAATCAAGTCTCCTCAAATCAAAGTGCGCCCACTTGTGACAGGATTTGTCATTACGAGCCTACTGTTGACTATACAGGAATCTGTATCTGGGTGTTTGTTTGAATGTTTTAAAGGATCTTTAAAATTTGTACACACCATAAGTCACAAATTGAATTGCAAATAGTATTTTCGCCATGATGAAATGGTAAGACTGACTTGCATTCGAAGGTTGTGGGTTCGAATCCCCAAGCTAACCGCTGATTTCACAATGGTTAGAATAAGTATTGTCGTAGTTATTTAATCACAGTTTATATATCTATTCATAATCACACAGGGTCTACATTAAATACAAGATTTCGTTTTACCCAAAATACAGCCTTTGTGTAACTTTTTTCTTTTTTTTCATTTTTGAAACGCGCTAGACTTTTAGCGTCTATAACTGGCAGTTCTTATAGCAACTTCCTTAGCAACAGTCGTATGCGTAGCCGTAGCATGTAGTTGCCAATTCTGACACGGCCATAGACATGGCGGTAAGGTATAGACGGAAGTATACTCCAGATTTATATAGTTTCAAGTTATCTTTTAGTAACGCGATAACAACAAACAGTTCATTGTTAATCATTAAATTGATGAATACAATTAACATTTGAACAATTCAAATATTCCACCGAATTGTACACCCATCACTTTATTCCATAGGGCATAGACCTTGAAATAACTGCCAAACGACAAATGAAATGCTTTTTTTGAGAGAACGAGAAACATCTGTGTCAAATGGCAGCGCTTTCATGTCAAACACAAACAGATTTGCAGCGACGGCTTTTTATAGTAAAATTTCCATGAAGCAGATTGCATGTGGCTATAACCGTTACTACACTAACAGATCGACCACCTTGCGAACGGCTGGACGTTTTGTTTCAATTTGCAGACAATTCTCTTTAAGTTATAAGAGCAGACCCATAAAACAAAGGAAACTTATTGTGTCACACCCAGCCGGCTATGTATACAAAGGAAGTATGCATGGACGAGCAGCATACGTCGCCATCATTCATTACAAAACATAACAAATTGCCCCATTCCGGAAAGAAAGGGTAATTGTTTTTGCTTCATTTGCTAATTTGCCCGTCAAAGCGAACACACCCATGTCTTTACAGCCCAATAAGTAATAGAAGTAACATTTCTGATGTAATTAATTAATAAGTGACGGGATAGTGTAACGATGACGTCAACACTCATATCGCTTCGCTGGTGATCAGCGAAAGTTGAATAAACGAGGAGTGTATGCCATAATGATATTTCATCTGGTATCTCATGCCAGGATAAGTTCATTGGTCAACGCAAGTGGGCGTTTCTTAAAATAACTTGATAAAAGCTTCGACCTTGCCTGGATCCGTTTTACTTGTGGTTATTTCTAGCTCTAGAGAGAACAAGTTACAATTTGGTATCTAATAAGTTCGTGTTTTTCTGTGCTACCGTTATAAAGACTTTAAAATGGCAACGTACGTGATTTTGGGAGTTATGGTCATGGTAATGTGTGTCAATGGAGGCAGTGACCGCTACGTTAAAGGTAGGTACAGTTATATTAATAATGGTGGCTTCCTATAATTAAATAGCGCGCATATCCGTCAACATTCGGTATTTTCCTGTAAGGTATGTGGGACTACATTTGAAATATGAGGCCTTTACTCCTTATACATAGCACCATGTAATGGTTTGCAAGGTGCTGTGGCGCAATAAACTGTCAATCAAACCAGGAACACCGGGGCGAACACCCTCTCTTTTCGACAAGTGCACTTGGTTATTTTACGTGCGTTACACAACACACGGGACCAACGGCTATACGTCCCCCCACCCGAAGGACGAAGCATCGATGGGTGTCTTTCTTTAGGACACAAGTGTCACGACTGGGACTCGAACCAACTCTGCGGACCAGAAACACCAGAGTTTGAGTCCGGTGCTCTTAACCGCTAGGCCAGGACACGCCAAGGAGAATAAATCAGTGTTTTCCCCAAAAATAATTACAAAGCTAATATAAAATCAAATAAAACGTAAAGTTTATTAGATTGCACGCCTATACCGTCTCATTTCGAAAGTAAAAATGTATATTTTGATAGAGGAATGTGTACAAAACAAACTCTGCGAAAGCTGATCAGCTTTTCATTACGTTTGATTATCGTAGTGATTGTTGGGAAGATTTGTTTCGTCCCTGTGGTGAAATCGATAAGAGTCCGGTGGTCCATTCTAGATTTTTCTTGAATTTACAGTTTTTTCTGGAAAGCCACAATGTCACATTATATGATACTCTGTGCTCCTGCATAAGTGTGATGTTTCACAAAGGTGATATTGTTTTTACCATAGCAGAAGAGTTATAGTGAGAAAGATATTGGGTATTTATATTAGAAAATATGGAACTTTCAAGAATAATTCGCCTCTCATAACTTTCCTGGTTCAAAATCCGGCTAAGGTTATGAGTATAAGATCGAGTGTTTATTCTATTCTATGCTATGAGAGTTTTCCCCAGGCCCGCCAGTTTTTCCTCCTTCCGGAAATAACAAACACTTTCGATATATTACGGATGTGGTAATTGCAATGGGTCGGTGTGGCTTGCTGCCATACGACAGCCCTGCTGCGAACGCATTTCACAGGGTGCTGAAGTATAGTATCGCCACAGTTGCTTGAAAAAACCCATACATGTACGTCCCGTTTATAGTTATTTCCTTGGTTTAGTTAAGAAAGATTTGATTGATGTTTTATAGTCAATTCAGTCAGTGTCTTATTCTAATGTCAAACCTAGGCCCATCAAGTCCATGATTGCATCAAGGATTCAGACGGGACTGTAATAATAGGCCTACTCTTATGGCAAAACGATAACAAAAGCAAAATAATTATATATGTTTGAAAAACAAAACAACTCACCAGCTGAAAGTGTGCATATTTGGTAATAGTTATCATTTCATATAACCTTCTCTATGGTAAAATGAAAATGAAGGCAGCTTGTGAAATAAGTTTACAAAAATCTACTATCACAAAACGTTGTTTTAAGCGAGACCTAAAACGACCATTACACAAACAGACACTGTAAAAAAGTGTCGAAAGCGCCTCTGGCGTTCAACCCAAAAATGCCAGTTTTGATCCCAAGTATGTCAACTCCCTGACCCCCTGTCATTCTTTGTTGAAAAGAGTCGAGAAACACTCAGATAAATAACTTTGACAACAATCGCTTTACAAAAATCAAAATTTTCCTGTGCTATCACAAAAAATCTTTAAAGAAGTTGTACTGAAACATATATAGTTCTGAAAAGTTCTTAACAATATATTTTTGTTATCGTACATTTTGACAGTAGTTTAATATTTCGAGCGTGTCGATAGTACATTTTGGGCCATGTGCAGTTTGAAATCGTTTGATTCTTTTGTATACATTTTAAATAATTGTAGTAAGAAAGTTTCCTAAAATAGTCAGAGAATGGTCAGAGAAACACTGTCCATTCCACCTTGTACAACAACATACAATCTTATTATGAAACATTTATTTTTGATTATTTAAATGAGCATTTTATAATTAAGGTAAATTCTCCGAAAGCAATGGTTGTAAGCCTCCTGCGAAATGATTTTGTTTGAAGTGCCCCCGTTGAGTAGAAATCAATTATGTAAACGAAATTCAATCTCAAATGATCGCCTTCAGGCGATTTGTTGAGATTCAAATGTCCATGGTGTCCGTTTGTGAATACTGCGGTCAGAGATGCGGTTGGTACCCGCTGGCACCTTGCAAACTATTTTTTTATGAAAATACCTTGATGAGTTATTGGCTGTTTTCTTAACAAAGGCACTGTATTCAACTGAAACTTTCACATGTGAATTGTATTGTATTGTATTTGTGTTGATGATTTGGCCTGTACATGAACATTATGTTGACAAAAACCACTTAAAGGGAAGGTACACGTTTGGTAATTGTCAAAGACTTGGTGTACTTGGTGTATCCCAACATAAGCATAAAATAACAAACCTATGAAAATTTGGGCTAAATTAGTCATCGAAGTTGTGAGAAAATTGTTTGAGAAAAAACACCCTTGTTGACGAATTTGTGTGCTTACAGAAAGGAATAACAGACTTCTGGCTAGAAGTCTTTTATTATTTTAGTGAGAAATTACCTCTTTCTCAAAATCTATGCTACTTCAGAGGGAGTCGTTTCCCACAATGCGTTGTACTATCAACAGCTCTCCAATGCTCATTACCATGGAAGTTTGAGTAATTACCAAACGTGTACCTTCCCTTTAATGATACACCTTTCAAGTTAAAACAAATAAATAAATAAATAAACCAGCATCGGTCAAATAAAACTAAACACATTTTAACAGCACTCTAGTTTGACCCAAAAAACATAAACAAAATCCGGTGCAATGAAAATTCCAGAAATACTACACCAACAAAGAGTTATTCAGCAATGTTGAATAGATATTATATTAGTGTATATTTTCAACCATTTACAAGCAACAATGAAGACATTGTCCATATCAGACAGTATTCAACAACAGTCTGGCAAATGGCGACCAGAACTTGATCACTTCATTTTAATGTTTGTGTCTCTAAACATTACCAGAAGCTTGATGCGTAGACAGATGTATGTATTGGTAACCCCAAAAGTCTATACTAAAATTAAAATAACACGAAATGCAAAATAAACAATAAAAACACGGGCCCTACACCACTACTTAATCATTACTTTGTGTAATTTGTCAAATTCCGTTCGGAAAAAAAGGTTATAGAAATAGGGTAAAACGAATAGTGGATGGAACTCCAAAACAAACCGCGTCACAATATGTAGCCACTTCAAATTTGTTTCTAAAACCCAACAATCGATGATATTAAAGGCAGTGGACACTATTGGTAATTGTCAAATACTAGTCTTCGTAGTTGGTTTATCTCAACATATGCATAAAATAACAAACCTGTGAAAATTTTAGCTCAATCGGTCACCTAACTTGCGAGATGATAATGAAAGAAAAACCACCCTTGTCACACGAAATTGTGTGCGTTTAGATGGTTGATTTCGAGACCTCAAGTTCTAAATCT
The DNA here is from genome assembly GCF_902459465.1 of Asterias rubens. Lineage (NCBI taxonomy): Eukaryota > Metazoa > Echinodermata > Asteroidea > Forcipulatida > Asteriidae > Asterias > Asterias rubens. Next base: position 15,237,391 of record NC_047067.1, read on the forward strand.
GAGGTCTCGAAATCAAATTCGTTGAAAATCACTTCTTTCTCGAAAACTATGGCACTTCAGAGGGAGCCGTTTCTCACAATGTTTTATACCATCAACCTCTCCCCATTACTCGTATTCAAGAAAGGTTTTATGCTAATAATTATTTTGAGTAATTACCAATAGTGTCCACTGCCTTTAAGCCCCTAATCACAGTATTCTCAAACGAACCATTAGCAAGAGTGATAGCGAGGCTAAGGTCTCAAACTACGAGTTGGGAATCCATTTGGAAAGTGATCCAAATAAATTTTCCATTCTTATAGGCCTATCGCAACAGTTTCTTGGCAACATTGGTTTGTTTCTGTTATGTTTTAGTGGTTGCTATACGAAATAATTTCTTAATTAGAGCTGACTTCCTGCTTGGAAGACACAACAAAACGTATTTTGCCTAAACACATGACAATTCAATTAGAACAGCGGATAATATTTCCGTAAATCTTTGGGAGCGCAGTTATTAAGTTACTCGCCTCAATGGGCACAAATTTAATAAAGACATATTCATTAATTGGGCCACCATATTCGGCAAGATCGTAGTCTTTGTCCAAGACGTCACTATACCATACTCGTAATGTAACGGTTCTATGTTACCGAGGCTGATACATAATCCATGCAAAGTTCTTGTAACCAAGACTAGCAAGATTGCTGACATTATTCCAAATGTTTCTGCAGGAGTAAGCGGTATGTCAGTCCTCGTGTTTTTCAAACAGATTAAATTTCAAAGAGTGGATTTTGCCCCCACTAATTTTTCTTGTACTTTCGCGCCATGTGGTCACCATACCATGGTTGCCCAACCGTTTCAAGTAGACGATTTTGATTCGGTACTTTGCTTTGGGACAAAGTGTTTTAAAGGCGCAGGACACAATTGGTAATTACTCAAAATAATTTGTTAGCATAGCAACCTACTTGGGAACGAGCAATGGGGAGCTGTTGATAGTATAAAACATTATGAAAAACGGCTCCCTCTGAAGTGACGTAGTTTTTGAGAAAGAGGTAGTTTCTCACTCACATTTTTACAATACGTCAAGGCCTGGAGCCTTTTTAGGCATTTGAAAGCACACACATTTGTATGACAAGGGTATTTTTTATTTCATTATTCTCTTGCAACTTCGATGACCAATTGAGTCCAAATTTTGACAGATTTGTTTATGTTATGCATTTGTTGAGATACACCAAGTGAGAAGACTGGTCTTTGACAATTAACAATAGTGTCCAGCGCCTTTAAGATTCAAAATTACAGAAGACAATAATGGCTATGTAGTTTCAACGCTATGTGTGTACTACGTCATAGATTGGTGTGTGCCGGGACGACGTGGAGAGGGGTTGGGGAGAGATGTGGCTCAAAGATGGGAGCAAATGGCTTCACGATGAGTTGCGATGTCTTTCGATTTTGGGAAAGAATCCTCGTATTAAAATTAAGCAGTGCCAGTGTGTTTTTCTCGTGTGAACGCAACCGACCTTTGTAGCTGTAAAAAAAAATACCAGCTCGATGTGTCTTGATATTTTTACCCGTCCCACAATGCAAAACTGACAATCTGTAACCTTCTGGCGTCTGTCCAAACAACTCAGTTTCATTTTATGTAAGTTTGAGGTAGGTTTCTTTTCACAAAGTAGTAACTATTTTGGCCTGGGGCCTGAAGATTAAGATGTTACCCAATTTACTTTTTATTGTCGAAACTCAGAGCGCAGCATGGATTTTCCGTTTCCTATTACTTTCACATGTTTTTATACGAAACCTTTCCACTTCATAGTTTGACAAAGTGTTTGAGGTGGTGCCAAGGGGCGCCAAGAGTCGGAAAGGATCACCAAGCAAAATTATTGCAACTTGAAAACGGATCCCCCGAGTAGCGACGTCTAAGATCTGTCATTGGTACCAACTGCATTACATATATAGGCCGATATATTTTTTAATCGAATAATCCAATTGCATTTTATATTTCTTTAGAAGTTCAAACAAAAACTGCTCAATCAAATCTAATCTTTCTCCAGAAGACCAGAGCATACTGATCGAAACGTCGAGTTGAAACCAACGGTTCTTTTCAGAACCACCCCAACTCATTTAGAGATAGTCATTATACAAAGTGTTACCGCAAACTCTTCTATATCTTATTTCCACCATGCAAAGTTTCAAATTCTACCAATCAAATCTAGTTCGTGTTGTTTGATTCTCAAAAAAGCTTTTCACGAACTTGCAAACACGATTTTTAGGGAAACGTGGCCTTTTCAAATTTTTTTCACGTGAATCCTATACGTACGGAAGCCTATTGCCAACACATTAATAAACACAACATCCCTCTTAAAGGCAGTGGACACTATTGGTATATTACTCAAAATAATTATCAGCATGAAACCTCACTTGGTAACGAGTAATGGGGAGAGGTTCATAGTATAAAACAATGTGAGAAACGGTTCCCTCTGAAGTGCCATAATTTTCGAGAAAGAAGTAATTTTCCACGAATTTGATTTCGAGACCTCAAGTTTAGAACTTGAGGTCTCGAAATCGACCATCTAAACGCACACAACTTTGTGTGAATAAGGTGTTTTTTTTTTCATTATTATCTCGCAACTTTGAAGACAAATTGAGCTCAAATTTTCACAGGTTTGTTATTTCATGCATATGTTGAGATACACCAAGTGAGAAAGTGAGAAGACTGGTCTTTGACAATTACCAATAGTGTCCACTGTCTTTAATACACGATACAATGTATATATCGTATACGTACACGAATTGTTGTTGGAATGGGTCACGCGGTCACACCCTCTGCCCTCTGCCTTGCTTATTTGTATGGGCAGAGAGATTGGCTTATACCCGTGCCGTATAGTACGGCAGTCAGACTAGTCCGTCCAACTGACTATTCTGTACAGCCAAATTAACACCATTTTATTTCCCACTGTATTTCCTCACCTCGTTTCCACACGTCGTTTCCAGTGCAAAACTTAAAGTCACCTGGAAGGGAATGGTATTTTTTCAAAATCAAGCTTTTGTCACTAATATATGTGTTTTGATGAGTGGAATGTGAATAAACAGTTAACTAAGGTTTAAAAAAATCAGTTCTTATGTTATTTACAAATTAAAGAGTAGACCCCGACCCGAGAGGGCGCTGTTCGTGACGTAAATCGGGGCAGACTTTGCCTGTAATGCGTAGAGTAAACACAATTGCAAAGTACATGTACAGACCAAGTCGTGAGTTTGTACGTTTCAAAAAAAAATTTTTTGTTTTTTTCCGGCAATGCCGACCAGGTGTATTGCTGCTGAATGCAGAAAAACACTTTTTGAAATGTACCAACTCACGACTTGGACGTACATGTACTTTGCACGTGTGTTTACTATACGCATCTGCCTCGATTGACGTCACAAAAGGGGTAGGCGGAGTCAGCCCCCAAACAACTTTATATATTTTTTAAACATATAAATCGGACAAACAATTACTAAAAAAATTGTTTTATTGTTATTATTGTTCTGCCTCGATTGACGTCACAAAAGGGGTAGGCGGAGTCAGCCCCCAAACAACTTTATATATTTTTTAAACATATAAATCGGACAAACAATTACTAAAAAAATTGTTTTATTGTTCTTAAGCATATACTCTTATGTTTTAAAGAAAGGAAATTATATTTCGAGGTGACTTTAAATTAGCAAAGCAAAATTGATGCATCAGTTTGTCCAACTGCCCAGCCAAACTTTCCTTCAGACGGAAAAAAGTAAAGCTGTCTGATTTATTTTTCCCGTAAACTATATTCTTCCCCCCTTTAAATATACTATGTCCAGAAAATATGTTGACATAAACGTCAAAGCAGGCAGCAGGTATGACGTCAGGACGTTGGAAGTAGGCCTACATGTAATAAAAAGACGTCTATTTGGGGCAATGATTTTACAGAGAAAACAAATCCACCATTAAGTACGACAAATCAGCCAGGCATTTCAAACTCCTCCAGTATTACCGTTAACCACAATATTGTGGTTTGCATAAGGGCACTTAAATGATTAATTAACTAAAATAAAAGAATCAGGCCACTATCAGCTTTCAATTAAGCGATAGAATGAGACACCATCTGTTTCATTCTACGCGCGCCAATTAAAACGAAACCAGTCGTAAAATTGTAACCCTTTGAACCCAACTATCCCTTGCCCATCATAAACATTAACACAGGGCTCCTATGCATGATTTGATGTCATCAAACGGACATACCAACAACAAATCAATTTGGTTTGACATTTTTGTCTCGATATGCTTCAAGAGATTACGACCTTTCATTGAGAAATAATATTGGATTCAGAACGCCTACTTTAAAACAATGACGGATGATAATGACAGATGAATATGATGGGTGGTGTTATTGCGTATGTCAAGACATTATTTTTCCATATGAAAATCTAGCCCACGTGTTCCTTAACATTCTGATTGATTTGGGTTTTAGGATGGTTATTTAATTAACGAACATAATGTCCTATTACTGGCTTAAAGCCATTATACACTTTCGGTAAACAGTATTGTCCAAGTCCCACACTTCGTGTATCACAACTTATATATAAAACAACAAACCTGTGAAAATTTAGGCTCAATCGGTCATCGGAGTCGGGAGAAAATAACGGGAAAACCCACTCCTGTTTTCGCGCGTTTCGCCGTGTCATGACATGTGTTTATATTAAATTCGTAATTCTCGCTATCGAGAATTGATACTGTTTCCATGTTTTCTCAAAAAGTAAAGCATTTCATGGAACAATATTATTTCAAGAGAAGTCTTTCACCATTACCTTCTGTAAACCCTGTAAATTATTTGTAAATCTGTGAACTTTTTTTTTCTGTACCGAAAGTGTATAATGGCTTTAACTCTGATGACATCAAAAATATGGAGTCATAATTCAATTATGTAATTATGCAGTCGTGTTGTTGTTGGTGTTGTTTGTGTTGTCATGTTTGTGTTTGTGTTTTTGTTTTTGTTGTTTTTGCTACTGCAGTTGCTGTCGATGTCGGCGTCGTTGTCGCCGTCGCTGTCGTTGTTGTTGCTGCTGCTGTAAATGCTGTTGATGTTTTGATGATTTTGTTCTTGTTGTAGCTGTCGGTGTTGTTGTAGATGTGGCCGTCGTCGTCGTTGTCATTATTCTTGTTTTTGTTCTTGTCCTTGTTGCTGTTGTTGTCGTTGTTGTTAGCGACGCATAAACCTAGCCGTATGGCCGTGGCTGTGGACACGGCCTCATAGTCGATACGCACCACAGTCCAGTGATCAGCATTAAAAAAAATAATAATAATACATGTCAACAACTATGTTTCCTTATTTATTTTCCTGATCATTGATTTATTTATCCATCAGATAAATGTGAGGCCAAGTTGGATCATGGACCTTGTAGGGGACGTATGCCAAGCTGGGGCTACGATACCGAGCTTGAACAATGCAGAGGGTTTATCTATGGTGGTTGTGGAGGCAATCCTAACAACTTCCTGACTGAAGAAGAATGTATCGAGATGTGTGAACGTAAGAAATCAACATAGTCCCAACAAACTTTAGCCCATTGAACTTAAACATACTTTTTATACTGCATAATATAGGTTTTCTCGGTCAATTTCGGCAAATGAGTAGCAATTCTAATTCGAGCGAAATCGAATGCTACTGAAAATGGTCATTCGATTTCGTTTTATGATCAGTCAAATGTAATGTTGCGTCATTCGATTTAACAAAATAATCATTCAATTTAAAATTCATCAAAGCAGCATTCAAATTCGCAGACGCTTCTTGAGGCGGGTGTGTCACGAAAAAGAATGACGGTACGCTAAATTGAACAGAGTGCTAAAGGAATTTGACTCGACTCTAAACGACATTGAATGGCCGAATTCTGAATTTGAAACGCAGTAACAACTGGAGAGGCAAAACAGCTTTAATTCAAACACATGAAAATGAAATTGACTGCCCATTTGCCGATTTGACCAAGAAAACCTATACAAGTCTAAATTTTTGAGTGCCGAAAAAAGTTTGAATACGGAAGTGAAAACATGGTTGAACTGCACTAAAGATACAGTTGCTATTTTGCTCCGGTTCGTTTAAATAACAAATTCAGTGGCTAACTCAAAAGCAGATTTGATGATAAAACGTGTTCGCAAACTCACTTACTTTCCCCTTATTGTTTTTGGGTTGTTTGTTTTAGATCCCCGTTCATGTTTCGATGAAGAAGACAATATGTGGTACTATCATCAAGAGTCTACGAACGGCGGAGCCGGATGTGGCGGATGGTAGGATCAAAATCACTTCCTTGTATAGAGTCTGTCTGGGACTGGGTCTGACATCAGTAAAATGTCTGTCTGATCATGGGTCTGGTGGTGACTTAGTCTTGGCTCAAGACTGTGATTGGGTTATTGAACGAAGAAACAACACATCACTGAGTAGATGTAGGCCTACTCGTAACACTGAAAGCCATGGTGTTAAAATATCAGTCGACAAATGGTCCATAAAGGACACCATCTTATAAACTTGAGAACAATGCAGAATTTTTCTACTTTTCAGTTCGATAGACATGCACTTCTTTATTATGTCCAATTTGGTATGCGTTAAACAAAGATTTGAACATTTATTCTTTCAACTCATAAAAATAATCTCACCATTACGATCACAAACACTCATTTGTTACATCATTTTTTTAAAGGAATTCCGACGTTTGGAGGATTGGTAGTGGTATGAATCATCAGTGCACTTTACATCATTCGAATAAAATCAATGTTTTGTTTTACAATTTGCAGGCAAAATATAATACATGTATTTTTCAAGTATACACGTCCCTTTTCTTGCTTTTCTTAGTTCACCCCGCTAGGACGGTTATAGCAAGGACGATAAGCAGACAACTCGGTGTACTTTTTTTTGCAATCAACACTATAATTATTTCCATATTCCTTAATCTAACGTGAACTGAAAAATTGTATATTTCTTTTCATACTTTTGTTTTTCTTTTTCTCTTTTTGAAGCACTTGCAACGATGGATTGTTCGAATGTTCCAGCTGCAGTAAGTTTATATTTTCTTCACAAAATAACAAGTTATTGATTGATTGTTTTAATAATATTATTTTCTGTATGAAGACTTTGACACTGATAGCAATATCACTCATTACATTTCAGATTTAATCCCTTTGGTGTGCGCTAAGATCAATTGTGAGGATAAATGCCGCTATGGATCCAAGATTGACGAGATGGGATGCGAGACATGTGACTGCAAACCCGAACCAGGTACGGTCACTTACAAATGGTGATTTGGTAACCTTACACTAACAGGGGTACACGATGGGGGGGGGGGGGGACAGAATGTAATGCTTGCAAGTAGTTCAGTACATCTTGCTAAAATTTAAACACTTTGCGTTAGTTTGTAATATCCGCCATCTTGAAACCAAGCCTAGCAGAGCCAAAACCTCGTTTACGGTATTGTCAGAATATTTATGTACATGTAAGTGTGGCAATAGATTCTAGCCCCCCCCCCCCCTCCCCCACCAAAAACGACGAAAGATGTTCGCATTCTTGTGGTAGCGCCCTCTTTTTAATCATCCTCCTCCAGCCCTTATTTATTTCATGGTGGACACAATCTCCGGGAACAGATTTCCCTTTGACATCGGCAAGACCCAACTTCGAAACGCTTACACGGTTGCTTAAAGGTTTTCCGGGTTCATGATCAGAATAAATTATTAAACAACATTGTGTATCACAGTTTTACCGTAGACAGTTAAGCCATTATAAACATAAACACATTCACTTTTCCACTCGTGAAACTGTCTAGCCAGAAGGATGACCCTTCTTTTTAACACTCGTTGAACTTTCTTGTAACCATATTGCACAAATGACTATGTATGACAAAGTTGTAATCTTTATCCTGTGTATAAAGGGAATGAGTATACGGTCATGTGTTTTACTTGTACGATTGCATCGGGGATAAAAAACACCTATGTTGTATTTTGGTCTGATGCAATTATTGCTAGTGGTATGATTTGCATACATTCTAGAATGCGGAGGTCGTGGGTTCGAATCCCGCAAAACTCTTGAAAAAAAATAGAGAATAAATATTGCTCGTCGCACCCGGTGCACTGTATGATAAAAAATAATATTAGTTTTTTATTTATTTCCTTTTTTTTTCAGGCCACCTTGAAAGTTTCAGTTTCTACTGTAAAGAAGTGTGTAACTTCTGCCGGGTCAACACTAAAGTAAAGTGTCCTCCACAGTGTAGTTGCTACAACAAGATATAAGTTTAGCTTGAACTTTACATGTTAACCAATGTAATCACTGTATTTACAAGTGCCGTATACTTCAACTATTAAACAAAATGGCAATGAACATAAAGCTGAACTTGTATGCAGACTACAACATTTTCCATTTTTATTTTGGAATGTGGTTGGACACCGGTAAGGCATCATCTTTTTGTTTCAGTAGTATAAGTAAACAACAATAATGAACATTATAATTTCCTAGTGAGTTTTTTTCAACAGAAAATTGTAGCTTATTGTTTTGCTTTATCAATAACTGGCCTAATACTTGTTGGCTATGTCATATCCATCACAAAATCATTTCAAGAATACCAGTTTGATTCCTGGATTAGAAGTGGTCAGCTTCTGTTGTTATTTATTTTCATTAACTTGTTGGTTTGGTTTTCGTGACGGTGGTGGCGAGACAACTCCAACAATAGAGGGCGTTCGATATTTGCAGTGAGAAAACCGTTTTCGAAACCACGGCTTTGGTCTTGGGCGCTGGCTTGTAAGTTAATTTGAAACGTGTGCCTTTCGATAGCCTGAGCCTGAGCCCAAAGCCGGAGCAGTGGCGAAAAGAGTCATTGTATTTGTTTGATAGCGACTTGTGTGGGGTCCCTTGAAAAGTCAGTTTATTGAACCGTGCACAGAGCTGTAAAATGTTTAGGCTATACCACAGACATACGGCTCTGGCCGTGAGAGCAGCGCCCTCTTGTTCTGTTAATGGTTCGGTTTAGTAAACAAACAATAACGTCTTGGTCCAAGACTACTGTGAAAAGTATCGGTGTACAATTCTGTTATAAAAGTATCATCATAATGGTATTTACCGATTGGAGGAGAAATACTGCCTTACATCCTCAGCTTAAAATGTGCAAACAAAGGTAACATTGACAGTGACTTCCACTGTATGAGTTACACAAGCAAAGTCGAACGTTTGAATACAAAAATGCATTCCACCTGATGATGTAACGTTTGAAATAAATAACTATACGGTTATATACACCTAATGAGGAAGGCGTATGATTTATTTTTTAAAGTTAATGTGAAGTGTGACGGTTTTTTGTGTATAGGTTTGGGGATATCGGTATCATACAAGGTTTTGGCTACTTAAAAACAACTGTTATTATTTTCTTTCTAAAGATAATTTAGGATAAGTTTCCGTATCCCGCCTCCACTTTTTCATTTGTTATGAAATAAAATAGTATATAAGTTTACTCAAATGAGATAATAATTATTCCTTTTTGTAAAAAATTCTTGAAAAAGTGGTGGCAGGATACGGAAAGTTTTGAAATTCCCAATGGAACTTGTGAACAGAATAATGAGTGTGTCCTACCTGTAATCTTTACGGGATCACCGTGGGTTTATCTTTGGAAGGGCTGAAGGTGAGACAGGTGACTTACTTGACTTGACTTAATCCACCGACGCCATCAAATATGGAGAGGAAACACTGGTCCTGGTTAGGGGTATATTTAGCCCACTATGGTGGACTCTCCCGTTTTTTTTCAATGGCACTGACGTCCTATACCAGGGCTTCTGAAGGGACACAGCTTATATACAAACAGTTCTTGACAAATTTAGTCTACAAGGCCCTTGACTGTATTCACAGTGGTATGCTTCTATTGCCACCACTGGGAATAAATTTCAGTATGTTGACCACTCTCTGGCCACGCCAGGTTGGACCTTACTCTCGTATCAGTTTCAGTTCGTGGCCCCCTATGCCAAACAGTTTACAACTCGAACGGCGTCCAAACCCTCAAGACTTGTTGTGTTTTGCTGTGTCCACTGTTACATCAACGTCATCTTGGTGCATAAAATGAACAGTTAACAATTATCATCTGGCAAACTTTCCAATTGACAAACACCTTTTATCAAGATAGCATGAATACGAGTCCAAGTTCCTTGGGGATTTTGTTACCTGGCTTGCTGTGGGTGTGTCCTTCATAGAGTTATAATACAGGGGCGTAAAGAGCATTGTTTTGCCGTTGAGAAAATGGTGCTGACCCATCGTATTACACATGTCACATACCAGTTCACACAGCCAGCATTGTACGGGGTAATTTTGTATACATTTTACTCGTAGGGATTCGAACCCATTGTGGGCTAGCGCAGTTACGTGTATTGCTCTATAGTTCTATTACATAATTCTATGGTGTTCCATAATCGGTAATCAACATGGGCTGAATTATTATGTAAGAAAGCTGATTCAAGAGGGCGCTATCAGATGGAATTTCTCAAAGCCGTATGTGTGGGTGTGTTCGACTTCCCTGTGTCGACCCTGCGCGGTGCTTATTTGGGTGAGTCTCTGAAAAGAGCTAATCGAACAATCACACCCTCTCGTGGTGACGTCATGCACCTCGGGTCAGAAGTGACCCGTTCCACAAGCAGGGCACTTGGGGCTGACCAATGACGTCAAATCTATTCGAACGTACCGGGGGCCAATCGGGGTCGACCCAGGGAAGCAAATCGAACGCACCTTTAGACAGCTAACCATTTTTTGTGTGTTAAAAAAAACCCAGATGTGCATATACACGGCGCTGGACCAGTTTGTGGGTTGTGTTGCATTTGGACCGAAATGGCGTCCAACAACCAATGGCGCCATCATGTCGCAACTGTCTCAAAAGACATAGCTCTGGAATTTCTCAGTCGACATAAAATAATTATTGCCATTTTTATAAGCATTCCTATTTTGGACAGAATCTTCGGGTGTGTAAAGGGGGGGGGGGCACCGTAATCGCCGGGGACCGGGCGGAGACATACCACAGAATCTTCTAATCTATACAAGGGAAACTTTATTCAGCAAAACAAGGGCGTGTGCGAGTGCAACTGGGCATAACTGAGGTGTGGTGTTATAGGGCCCGCTCAATGAACCCGAACAAAATTATTGTATAGATGATACGAATATGCTCTTTTGTGTATTCTGTACCATCGACATGTCATCACAGAGCAAGCTCAAATTGTAATAGATCCAGCCCTTCCTTTTTGGGTAATTTTTTAAACACCAGTTCCACGCTTGTCGGTCCTTCCAACAGAAAGACTAATAAAGAGCGCGGGGTTGCGGGGGGGGGGGGGGGGGTGGCTAGTCGTGTCATGCGGCGCACTATCTTGGTCATGTTCATTGTATCAAATAATACCAGCAATGAATTCAGTGTAGGCCTAGGCCTCCGGAAAAAGATCGAGACTTCTCCTTCCAGCCTCGGTTTGGTTGATTTGAGAGGGAGTAAATCAAGATGGCTGCACCATCAATAAAGGTCTATTGATCTTCAAGCGGACGTGTCGTTTTCCCAAGTTTTTCATTGAATGTCATTACTTTTTGGTGATTTTGGGAGACCAAAATAAGTTTCATCCTCTTCCGAGTGAGCAGACACCATCCAACAAAACATTTCATTTTAATACATGTTTTGTTTCCATTCTTACGTTCGTTCGTGATTAGTGCAAAGCGGGATAAAAGTTTAAGAGTCAATGAACAATTTCCTCTCTACTGTAAAAAGCTGTGAGGCTTCTAATTATTTGTTTTTGTTTACATTTTGAATCAGTTTGTAATGCTCCATTTTTTTTGATAATGTGTGTGACCCGCCATCCTTCCCAATAAATCGGGCTCTGCAAAGTGAACAGCGCCCTCTTTAGTTGTACTGTGCACACTGTTTACGTTCGGAGTTCCCCGACCTTCATTTCATGACGATTGTTACAATGTTTACCCAGACAGCTTTTCACGGTTTCCTTTGTTTCTGTAGACGTTAGAGGTTTATCAAGGATAGGATCGGCCTGCATGCAGAGACGAGAAAGATTTACCATCTTCCATGTCGAACTTACGCAAGTGGAATTAGAGGTATGCACACTCAAAATTGACAATCCGATGTGTGAAATTTCAAAGTTGTACACACTACACGTCGTACGTAGTCCGTACGTCAGGTATTCAAATCCACATAAAAATTATTATTAATAGTTTGTCAGTTGAGTAAGTTCATGGATGGCGAATGGCGGATACCACCATGGAGCAACTCTATTGCTCCATGCTGACCCTTGGACAGTGACAGACTAACATGATATTGATATTGTGCATGAATCCATGATTTGCATTTAATAGAGAATTGGGCCATCGGTGCTGAATCTTTCCCGAAGAATCTTCACTCACTTGCAATTATGCCCAGGTTTTTCACTTTCATTTGCTGCATCTCTACCTGTTCTCTTCTTAATCTTGGCCACTTACTTATGACTTGGGTTAGACCTATAATGAGGATAATTGAGGGCACGGGTTGTTGTGCTCCTAGAGCTGTATTTGTTCCGCTATTGACTCCATGGATATGGGAGTAAGCTCACTCAGCCCCACTGGTTGGAACTGGCCAACTATTTTCATGCAGGGCACAATGACGATGCACTAGTGGTTGCGGCCTCAACCGAGGTCTCCGTCTCGGTCGTGGTCCTGGACTGACCTTTTCACACAAAGAGTTAAATCCTGCCGGGAGGTGGAGCCTTTACTTTCAGTAACAAAACAAAAGTCCAGCAATTTATGCAATTATGGATCATACAATCATCTTCCAGTACTCGCTAATCCACCAATCAGATGCTCGAACCGGAGTGTGATCATAAGCCATAACCTACTCCCAGTTTATAGGCCTATATTGCACTCTATGTATTGCGAGTGTCAATGCGTCACGCTCTGCATACGGTCAGTGCAAAAATTACATTCTAAATTTTGCGCGTGCATTGTTTCTTAATGAGGTTGACTTGTATGAGGCTGAAAGATAAATTTGTTATCACAAGCATGCTTGAGGAGTACGGAAAAATATAGTGCGTCTCACTGCGTCCCATATCCCAACAGCTTTCGGCCTTGCTTGATATGGGACGCAGAGGTTTTTTCCCCCGTATTCCACTCGAGCTTGTGTGATAACTCATAGTAGAAACCACAGATTGACAGGGAAGTAGTGATGTATTGAGGATAAAGAACAATGTTACATTTTATTTTACCCTACACTGGTGTGTGAAAAGCACTGTATGCTCAGCGCTTTCCCAAGTCCCACAAAAAAAACATGCATACACCCTGCAGGATTAACACGATGTGTTCAAGGCTGAGTGGCCTACCGTTACGAAATAGAATGACGACTCAAACATTCATTTGATGTCCTTTAAATAAGATTTATATTGTTGGTTTTACCTTTAACCGATGTGTGATTTATATATTTATAGCATTGTGCACCTGTGGAAGGATTTATAACCCAAAACACTCTGCATTCTGCAAATGTGTTAACCACCACTTGCGCACTCGACCTGCCTGGGCCCTGTTTCATAAAGCATAAAGCATAAAAACTTGGTACGCACAGAAATATATTGCTTAGGAGAAACATGTTACCACCCTAAATACCATACCGTTTATCATTGGTGCGACTGGAACCATACTTGAATATTATTTGCTAAGCAGAATTATCTACTTGACAGCTTTATAAAAGTGAGCCCTGGTGTTGAGAGGCTAGTTCAACTCCTATAATTTAAAGAAGATGACCGACAAAACAAATAAGTTTCATTTAAATATAATAATTTAGTCAGGATAAAGAGGATTTTAGAACAATTAGGCCCTAAAAGGGAAAATACAGTACATCATTGGTAAATGGTTGATTTTTCAAGAAATTCATTTGGGACAAAAAACAAGGAGACCTTAGTCCTCCGAGGCTGACATTGTCTTAAAGAAAGCAAAACATCTCATCATAATTGCATGTAGTTTATAAATTGATTGATAGAGTCTGTACAGACCTAAGACTTCTTGCAGTAGGGCCTGTCGATAGCCATTCAAGCTTAGTTCAAGATAAGACAAAATTGAAATACCACTGTAATTTTCAGACGATAAGCCGCCGGGGCCCACTGTCTTGGCTCTGCTTACCACAAAATTTCTGCGCTAATGATTTCTGTTCTCTGCTTGCATATTTCTGCGCTATAGCTGTGTAAGCAAGGATGCCTAGTATCGTGCACAAGTCAAAATTCCCTGTTAACCTGTGAAGTACGCTTGACATAAGCGCAGAATTCTCTGCTTCCGCATGAGCCAATTATTTGCTTACGGTAAGCATAGCCATGAAATTTGGTCAAGTTTGTGACATTGGCCAAACATTTGATGTAGTATTTTGATTGATATTCTAGCGTGATTGTTATATTCCCAGGAACAACCAGAAGGCAGGAAACACACTGTAAGTCAACACAACCAGGAGTCTTGTTTGCTCTGGCAAATTAGTGGACACCATGGCTGCGTTTGGTGAGGAGGACTGCATGACGAGTAGTCTGTATGACACAACGCAGGGTTCTCAGCCATTAAAACGTGTTGAGCCGTCCGTGCTCAAGTTCACCAAAATTGTCGTCCCAACAGATTTAGAGAGACTACGGCAACACAAAGTCAACATTGTGAAGGTATTGTGATTCTCATGTCAATATTATTCACTGCTTCAGACTATTTCTGGTATTGATAGAATTGGTTGTGGTTTTGTAACTTGTTTTGGGTAACTGAGTTTAGGAAAGAAACCAATATATCAAGTTATTGAGGAGTGATTTGATTCGTCTGCAAAGGACTGAAGGAAAATTAAAGGTGGGCGAAGAGAGACTGGTTGAAATGCTTACGTACGTTATTTGCTATAACCTTAATTTTGCTCAGCCCCCGGTGGTCTCATCCAAGACTTCTGGGAAGAGCTGAAGAGCTCGTACAAGTTCTTGTTAACGAAGTATGTTCTGCTTGTGTAGTGAAGTGATGCTATACAAAATCTTGGCCCGACCCCCTGAACCATTCATTGTTTTTAGTTTTAGTAAATCCAATTTAAGTGCTCACTTGTGACCAATCAAACAAGACATTGTACTTAACTTTATTCCAAATCTTGCTTGCAAATTGCTTACATTCAAAACAGACCATCTCAGCGAGACACAGGAATACCTGGCAAACAATGTTCTTGTTGTAATAATATTTGCCTTTTGTTTTCTTTAGTTTCACAAACAAAGAAACTGGGAGAAGCTTACCACAGAGCAAATTAATGCCCGGCAAACAGTTCAGGTAAATCAATTATTGACCAGCAGTTACTCTACTCTATTCCCTGGGAGCAACGTTGGGGATTAACGGCCGGCCCTTTCACACTTTGATTGCTTTACCCCTGATCTACCCTGGGTAATGGCAACCCCTGCTCTGGACTAGTGGTAAGCGATAAAACGCTGGGGTATTCTTAAAATGTGCAACCGGAACCATGTGGAATAGGGACACAGTGTGAAAGTCACCGGGTAACCAAGGGGTAAAAAAAAAAGTTTCCCTAGGGCTGTATCAAACAGGGATAACAAAGAACCAAAGGATGTAATGGTTTTATAAATGTTTTATAATAGCAAACTTATGCCTAGCAAACAGTTCAGGTAAACCTGTTATTGACCAGCAGTATGGTGTGTTTTATTTAATAAGGGAATCAATGTGTGGTGAAGAGGATTTCAACTAGTGGTTTAATCCCAATGAGGCCTGGTTCTTGATAATTTTACCAAGACGAAGTCATGAACCAGGCCTCGGCGGGTTTAAACCACTAGTTGAAAACTGATTCAACACACCTTGATTCCCATTCATAAATACCTTTTCAGTCAAAAAAAATCAACACTTTTGGTAAAAAAAATAAAATAAATGCAAAAATTATAATTGTTCAATGATTTCTTTCAACACAACACCCCTCAAGCTATGAAATGGTAAGGCCCTCCGCCGCCCTCGGGTAAACAACTCCTTATAAGGGAATGCTGTGGGCGTCGCGCGTATCGCGTGATGTGGCACAACTGTCCAGCCGTTGCTCTTGACCAATAGGAATGAAGAAACGGTCTTATAAGAACAGGTGCAAGCAGGCATGTCACGCCCATGTTTCAACAATTTTTACCGGTGTTTTTACACACACCCATGTGACGCGCTCTCCACCAATAGGAATAGCGAAAATGTCCGAGGTATTTATGGATGGCAAATTAATGCCCAGCAAACTGTCCAGGTAAATCCATTATTGACCAGCAGTTCCTCTGATTCATTTTTATAATGACTGAGGAAGGTAACCTGTATTTAAGGGATAACTTGAATACTATATATCATGGTTGAAGCAAGGCTATTTAGGAAGGTAACCTGTATTTAAGGGATAACTTGAATACTATATATCATGGTTCAAGCAAGGCTATTTATTGTGACCTTATTTGGTCTTCAATATGTGGCATTGTGTCCTCACCCCCATTTTTTTCCCCTTTTCCTTGGATTCTCAAAAATATTTTGTAGTTTGTTTATTTGTTGTATTTCTCTTGATTTTGCAAAAGGGTTAACACTTTTGTGTAATTTATCAACAGCAACTAAAAGCAAACATACGTGAGATGGAAAAGACAAGGAGCCTTATTAGAGAAGAAGATCTCCCGTCCTTTGATAGTAGGGTGACCCCCGTGAAAGAGGAAGCAATCCATGCTGTTGTTGATTTCCTTGAGATGAATGATACTGAGCAAGCACCACTAGGGGGTGCTCATACTAGGAACTTTGTATCACAAGGGGACTCAATGTTGAGACACAGAAATTTGGGTTCCAGTGACGAATTTGAAGGTTTGTAAATTCTTGAATGGTTTAATTGTTATTTGTATTTAAATGAATGAATTTGGGCTTACTTTGATCTTTGAATTCTAACTATTGAACTAGGGATGAGTTTAGTTGAAGCCCTGTTGGAGGCAACAGAAACTGAACAGTGAAACATGCCATTGAAACAAATTGGTCAAACAGAATAGTGAAAAATACAGTGAAATGAAATGGTGGAAACAGAGTCAAGCCTGGTTCATACTTCCTGCGAATGCGACACAAATTTTGGCGTCACAGGGCTGTTTTCGCTGCGAATGTTTGGCAGGAGTTCAGCACAAGTCAAATGATGCGGAATATTTGTTGCGATTTTGTGACGACAAAATTTGTGCCGAGTTGCGAAAGGTATGAACCGGCCTTAATGAATTAGAACAGTGAAACAGATCAGTGAAACAAAACTGTTAAAACAGAACATTGAAATATAATACAGTGAAATAAACAGTTAATCAGGTTGCAAACATCAAACAAACTGTCAATAAGTTCTTGGTGTGTTAGTTATCAAAATCCTTATTGCACAGTATTTTCGGGTTATGGACATGGTATTTGTAAAGATTGAAAATGCAGTAAATGATAATTTTGCTAGCAGATCAACATGTGATACTTATATTCAAGTGCTGAAAAATAACACTCTTTTGTTTATTTCTATTGGAAAACATTTTAATGATACTTATTCTTCACTGCTGTCTCCCTTGTTTGTTATGTAGTCATTAATGCACAAGAAACCATTCCTGAAGACACCCACCAAGCCGAGTCAGAACGCGAGTTAGAACGTTTGATGCAGCAGCAAGCAGATGCACAAAGCAAGGCATCATTAGAAGCATGGGAGAATCTTCACAATGATCTAATCTCATTAAACTCAGTCATTCATGAGTTTGCTACACATGTTAGGGTAAGGGAAACAGTTGTTATATTAGTGAGAGAACATTGTACATAGTGCCCAGCCCAGTAGACATCAAAAACCCAAGTTGCCTCTAGTCATCAGGCTAGTTGGATGGTCTAGTGGTAAGACATCTTGGCCCAATATCATAGAGCTGCTCAAGCAGATTGTTTAAAAATTCCTGCTTAGCAATAAAGAGCAGGATACCAGTCACAAATTGTACATGTGACATGTCATTTCGGCTGCTAACCTTATCATAGTAAGCATAACTTTGCTGTGCTGAGCTTTTTTGTGCTTAAGCAGGTCTATGAAAATGGGCCCTGCTCTAGCAATGCAAAGGTCGTAGGTTCGAATCCCACCCGAGTGATTTGGCTGGAGTTTTTTCCCCAAAATAAACTCGGGGCAAGTACTGAGTATACAGTGCCTCATACAGAATGGTGTATAAATAAAATACAGTTTATTTTCCAATTCGCATAGTTAAAGATATTTATGATGGGGTGAATCAGGAAAAAAAAAAATGAAACAAAATTTGAGCCTGCTCTATCTTGGCTGTGTAGCCCAATCTTTGAAATGTCCCCATTATGTCAATAGATTTGTCAGGGGATGCCAGTCTGAAGTCATAGGACCAAATACTGCCGTAAACCCAGGGTTTAAGGTTATGCTCAATTTATAATACAACCTGAGTAGTGTGGGCATCCGAGGGGGTTGCATATAATAATGTAGTCTTACATACATGTAGCATACGTATCCATGAATGAGGCTTTAAGAAGCACTTGAACAAAGAGAGACACTTTTTAAAGACAGGTTTTGAAGTTATTATAAGTTATCACACAAGCATGAGTGGAATACAGAAAAATATAGCGCTTCTGCGTCCCATATCCAACGAAGCTGAAGGCAGAGTTGGACATGGGACGCAGACACGCTATACTTTTCTGTATTCCACGAGCGCAAGTGTGATAGATAACAAATAAATGTTTATCTTCCAGCCTCATTAAGTCAATGAGGTTAGGTTATGTTTTTGTTTTAGATTTTTCAGACGCAAAGTTTAGAATGTAATTTTTTGCACTGACCGTATGCGGAGCGTGTGACGCACTGACACTCACAATACGCAGAGTGCAATATAAAAACTAGGAGTAGGTCGAGTTGGATATGGGACGCAGACGCGCTATATTTTTCCGTATTTCCATGAGCGCGCGTGTGATAACGTATTTATCTGCAAGCAAACTTAAGAACAACAATAAGAACACACAATACGCATGGTAGTGATATTAGCCGTGCAATACAGGTTTTTATCACCACTCCATTCTGCGAATCTGACTGCAGGATAAGCGCTTACTGGAAGATAACATCTGATATCACTTTGAGCATCTGATTGGAGGACTAGCGCATACTGGAAGATAATATACATTATGAGACGAATTCATGTAGCACTTTATTAAAGGGTTTACAGGGGGAAGCAGACGCCCCAAGCTTTCAATCACATAGTCTTGCTTCTAATCTAATCTGTTGAAATGTCACTAAAGTAACTTTTTCATGGATGACATAATTATTTTCTTTTTCAGGTTCAGGGTGAAATAGTTGACAGCATCGAGGATCATGTCGACAAATCACAAGATCATGTGTCTACAGGTCGCAGGTATCTGATAAAGGTATGTTTGAATGAAAAAAAAAGATTACTTGTTGCAGCAGCCATACCAGCTGAAAACCAACTTGGTTTCAATTTTTTACCATCAATGATTAAGTCAATATAGAAAGGTTTGCGGTAACACCATGTAATGACTATCTCTAATGAGTTGGGGTGGTTCTGAAAAGAACCGTTGGTTTCAACTCGACGTTTCGATTAGTATGCTCTGATCGTCTTCTGATCGTCTTCTTTCTCCAGAAGATGATCAGAGCATACTGATCGAAACGTCAAGTTGAAACGTACGGTTCTTTTCAGAACCACCCCAACTCATTAGAGATAGTCATTACATGGTGTTACCGCAAACCTTTCTATATCGTATTTCTCTACCATGCAAAGTTTCAAATCCTACTAATGATTTAGTCATTACTCACAAAATATGGTTGCCCACCTTTACAAAAACTATATGTTTACATCTGTTCCTATTGCAGGCTTCCTCTCTTAAAGCTGCTCTCTTTCCAGTCAGTGGGGCTATCATTGGAGGATGTCTCGGGGGTCCAGTGGGCCTTTATGCAGGCATGAAGGTGGGAACTGTCGCTGCTCTGGGTGGGGGTGCTCTGGGCTACGTCAGTGGTAGGTTCTTGAAGAAAAAGAAAGACAGGCAGGCAAGTTTGGAGTTGGAAGAGATGGGGGAACAAACGGCTGAGAGTAGAAGAAGAACATCGTCTGATCCAGGGTTGAATAATGAAGTCAAGAAAACAAGATGAAGTATTCTTGAAGATTTGATACTGTATTGATGGTCATGCTAGGTTATGGTGTAGTAAAATGTGACTCCATGGTTTCTTACTCATTGGATGTCTGACAATATGGCATAGACAAGTCATTGTGTGCTTGGAAGAAGGATGCGATGAAAAAATTATTGTGTGTCAAGACTGTTGAGTGTGAAAGTTTGGTCAGGTTTCTGCCATTCATTGGTCAGCATTGGGAGGTTAAATTCTGAATAGATGGGAAAACATCTCTGGGGTAATTTGACATGTTTTCTTTTGTCAGGAGCCATTCAAATTATTTACGGCCCTTTGTTACTGGGAAAGGTACTTTGTGTGCCTACAAGAAGGGTGTAGAACCTATATTGTCCTTTTCCAGGCAAACAACAAAATGTACATAAAAAATACATGTTATATGATATGTGGTGGAGGTAACTACACTAGTGGTGTTATTTTTTCTTATCTTTTTTTGGGGGGCGGGGGAGGAGCAAGCAGAGGGCCAATCAATATATCGATTGAACCATTCAATGTGCATTTCTTTGATCTGAATGGAGCAGGGTGGTGGGGTGCCCAACAGGACCCCTCCTGGTTACGCCTCTGATCTACACTGTACACAGGCACTGGACACTTTTGGTAATCTATACTCAAAATAGTTGATTAGCATAAAACCTCACTTGGTAACAAGTAATGGGTAGAGGTTGCTAGTATAAAGCATTGTGAAAAACTGCTACCTCTGAAGTGATGTAGTCTTTGAGAAAGAAGTAATTTTCCACGAATTAGATTTTGAGGTTTTGAGGTCTCAAAATCAAGCATCTGAAAGAACACAACTTTGTGTGACAAGGGAGTTTTTTTCTTGTTGACCATTTGAGTTCAAATTTGCACAGTTTTTTGTATGCATATGTTGAGATACACCAAGTGCGCAGACTGGTCTTTGACAGTTACCAATAGTGTCCAGTGCCTTTAAATTGAGTGTGTGAAACCTTTCACAAGAAAACTGAGCAGAAAAGAGTTTCAGGCAATTAATGGTCAATGTAGGAAGTTAAATATCTGACAATTGACATAAGAATGGAAAAGCATAGTTAGGACAATAACTATTGTAAATTCATGAGATTACTACTAGGATTTCATTTTACTCATGATGACTTTTTGTTTTTGTGAACGTTGTTGTATGCTTTCTTAGCAGAAATATGTAAAACCAATGGCCGGAAACAATTCTGTATCCTGTCACCAATTGTTCATATGTAATTTTTTTTTTAAGTATCTAATTTACTCAAATGAAATATTCCCTTTGGTAAAAAGTGGGTAAAAAAGTGGTGGCTGGATATGGTAATCTTTCCCAAGTGTGGTTTCCGATTATTAATAAAGGCATGAAATGTAGAGCCCTCAACATGTGTACATGTAGGTCAGCCTCTGTACTTAATTAAAGGCAGTGGACACTATTGGTAATTACTCAAAATAATTGTTAGCATAAAACCTTACTTGGTAACGAGTAATGGGGAGAGGTTGATAGTGTCAAACACTGTGAGAAACGGCTCCCTCTGAAGTAACGTAGTTTTCAAGAAATAAGTTATTTTCCACTAATTTTATTTCAAGACCTTAGTATTAGATTTTGAGGTCTCGAAATCAGGCATCTGAAAGCACACAACTTCGTGTGACAGGGGTGTTTTTTCTTTTATTTTTAGCTCGCAACTTCGACGACCAATCAATGAGCTCAAATTTTCACAGGTTTATTTTATGCATGTATGTTGAGATACACCAAGTGAGAAGACTGGTCTTTGACAATTACCAATAGTGTCCAGTGTCTTTAATAACAAAAAAACCACCAAGGACCAAATATTACGCCTACAATAAAGGGTGCAGTTGTTTAACTCAATAGAAAACAGTTTAAATGCTTTTAATTTGTTTTATCAACAAGTGGGAAATCTTACCCAAAATAGAATTTCTCTTGAGGAGTTTGAATTCACTTATAGTCAGTACTTTGAAGTTTTGAGCTGGTGTTCTGTTAAAGACACTGGACACTATTGAGTAATTACCAAAAGTGTCCATTGCCTTTCCTGATATAATTCTCTGGGGTTTTCCTCCCACATCTAAAACTGAAATTTCTTCAACATCTTCTCTTATCGGTTTGCTCTAATTAGAGCGTTGAGAATATTAAATCCAGATCCAGAACAAGAAGAAGTTTTGTGCACAGTTCGCCATGTGTGAGAACAGAATTTCCGGGGGAACAGTATCTCTTAGCTGCCACACCGGAATAGTTTTAATGAATTTACACTATTGCTGTATTATAGTCAAGTTGAACAAAATGTTCAGGAAATATTTGTGCTAATTTGTGCTTATAGAGAATAAACTCACCTGTTTCAGAGTTATTTACTGAGAGAGTTCCAACTTGGAGGGACAGTTTTCTTTATTCACGTTGTTGCTGGTCGCCTTTTCGTTTCATGTAGCACAACCAAACGTACAGTCTATAGTCTGGCACCCTGTGTGCGCACATGCGTTTTTTAGTACCCAAATGGCCTTTACTTGCAAGTTCTCTCATTACACAGCTCTGATCAGCTTTTAAACCCACCAATGAGGCAGACGATTAACAGACATCGTGATTTGTGTTTTTTTAGAAAGGGAAAACCTTGTATTTCTCGCATCAGAGGCCTAAAAGTTGCTGTTTTAAAGCCAGTGGACACTATTGGTAAATGCCAAAGTCCAGCCTTCTCACTTGCTGTCTCTTAACATATGCATAAAATAACAAACCTGTGAAAAATTGAGCTCGATTTTGGTCGTCGGAGTTGCGAGATAACTATGAAAGAAAAAAACACCCTTGTCACACGAAGTTGTGTGCTTTCAGACGCTTGATTTCGAGACCTCAAATTCTAAACTTGAGGTCTCAAAATCAAATTCGTGGAAAATTACTTCTTTCTCGAAAACTACTCCACTTCAGAGGGAGCCGGTTCTCACAATGTTTTATACTACCAACCTCTCCTCATTACTCGTTACCAAGTAAGGTTTTATGCTAATATTTATTTTGAGTAATTACCAATAGTGTTCACTGCCTTTAAGAGCAAGTCAATCACATATTATTTGCATACCATAAAAAAAGACTAAAACAAAAACCGGTTGGATACTTTGTGTTTTCGACCTGTGTTCGGGCCCCGAAGGATGGTTGAGCTTCTAGTTGTTTGAACCCTTGTCTTGTTTACAAGACTGGAGAACACACGCTTCAAGGCATCTTAGTTGTTAATTCACATCACACCGTGTTCTTAATAACTCCTCCAGTCTCTCAAACCTTAATCCAGATCTAATTATTTCTCTCTGTTTTTCACAAATTGTACTTTTTTTTGTCACTGTTTTCTAAGCGCGTTTTTGTTTGTGGTGAATCGAAAACGAAAGTAGGGTGTCATGTTCACTCTTAAAAACCTCCTGGATCAAATTCAACCCAGACTCCTCAGCCCATTTGGCCTGACCTACTTCTGGAAACTAGTTCACAATTTAGATTGTGCTCAGATTTTGCACCAGTTTGACAGAGTTTATGGTCACTTTGACACAATTTCTGGGTCATACTGACCCAGGAATGGTCAGGCCCAATGGGATCCGGAATCCTGGTCAATTCTGTCCCGGAAATGGTTAACGGTGATACATTCCATGGTTTTAAACACACTTTTTGACCGTAACTTGTCGACCTTTTATTTTTGAAAAAGATGGCTTAGGACGGGAATCTATTTTGCTTGTATTTAATTGCTTTATATAGTTGCCTATAATGACGATCTTTGTGATGCAGAATTCACTTGCTATCTTACTATCTAAGAATTTCTTTTACTTGTTTTGGAGTGAAACACAACGCATCTGTTTGTCTGCCCCCATCACCTATTTCACTAGTATTTCACTCATGTTTGTACAATAATTAATGTGTTTACGTTTAGTTGGAGATATCTCAAGCATTATTTTCAATAGTTTGAGTTGACATTGTACAAATACGATTAGGAAGTAAATTGAGCCATGGAATTTTCCTGAAAATATACAAAGCACATTTATTAATCGAAACGTCAAGATTCCATGGGTCTTGTTGGGTCGAAACTTTTTCCTGAAAAAGGTTGAATTCAAATGGCCGTTACACATAAACGTACACACAGTTGGTGACATAGTTATACTGTTATTTTGGAATCAGAAAGTGTAATTCAAATGTTTTATATTATTGTATCTAACGTCCATGTGGCATGCAGTCCCCATTTCCACCAAAGTGTAACCTTAAGTTCATTTTTGTAATAATATGTAAGATCTAAGATAAGTATTCATGTATTAACATTTAAATTGATTTTTCTTTTGGGGTTGAAACCAGGTACGATTACATTATATTGCTTTTTTTTATTCCATAGTGTTTTCCACTTCTGTGTGTTGTACCGTTGGGTTCGGGTTGAAAACTATTATTGTTTAAATAAATTGATACTCCCGTCATAAGTGATGAGTAAAGCAAGTTTATTTTGAGTTGACTTTCTTTATTAACGTCCCAGGCGGTATAACAGCAAAACAATAGAAAGCTTGCGTGAGGATGGATACAAAACGCCGTCTAGTCCAGGATTCAGTTGAATCTTTGAACGTCAGGTAAAGACAAATAATACAACGCATGCTTTATCTGTTATGTAAATTAACGTAAGCCAATAGGCAAATGATCCCACAAACACCGGAGTTCCTCTCAAGCTGCACTGCACTCTACAAACTCCGCAAGCGCAACTTGTTTTTAAAAGATTATACGAAACAAAATCCCAATACAACAAAGAAAAAACCTCCAAGGTTCTGTGTGTCAGAGGGCCTGCCCCATTTTTAGTCAGGTTGACCCGGAAACTGGTATTAGAAGAGGGGTATATAGTTAGCGTCAGAGCCATTTCTGGGTCGTTTGACACCTGTTCTGGTTACACTGACCTAGAAACGGGTCAGTCCCTCTGGTATCCGGAATCCATTCTCATCCGATTTCTTAGCAGCTGGTTAACTGTGAGAATGCTTAAAGTTGGTTCAATTATGACCCGGGAGATTTTAGTATTTCATCATTCGATCAATCATACTACGAATTTGTTTTCTGTCATTCCTTGTTGTTGTGGAAATAATGGCGTTTTATCCGAATCGAACGAAGGTTGACCTAGACTTATGGACAAGTCGTTGAATGTATGTCTTTTGCCAATAACCCATTGGGGTAGTCATGAGAGCTGGAGAAGCAGTCTCACGAGAAAGCCGTTTCACTTTCACCTCGACAGACAAACGATTTGTCCACAAGTCTAATGTTGACCTATAAAGAAATAATGTGCAACTCAAAGTAAAAAACATTTCCCTATTATTGTTAAAGAATAAACGTCAGAAAAACGGGAGCACCAATCTTTTCCCTGTTGATTGTTCTTTATTTACCATCATAGAATATACAGATCAGGCATTGAAACAAAATATGAACATCAATTCGAATATTAATCAGCATAATTCAACAATATCTGGGCCAGATGATGGAACTATAGGAACCGTGGTTAAACAATGATAAACAAAGCTACGAAGAACACGTGGAATTCTTAGGCCCTTTTCGAAACCACGGCTTCTGCGTTGGATTTGGCTTCAGACTCCACCCTCTCGTCTGAAGACCTTTGCGTGTATGAAAAGCAAGCGCAATATTGTCAAAACAACCGCGGGGCCAATCTATAGCCTGAACCGAAATCTAGCGAAGCCGTATCGAAAATGGCTTTTGCGGTAGTGGTTGTTTGTCATGCGCAGTGGCGTACTTAGACCCCTAATCATTCAAACACGCGCATACTTGCTTTTTGATGCTTTTTAAAGTCATTAAAAGGAAGGTACACGTTTGGTTATTACTCAAAACAAATATTAACTTAAAAACTGACTTGTAAACGAGCATTGGAGAGCTTTTGATAGTATACAACACTGTGGGTAACGACTCTCTCTGAAGTAACGTACTTTTTGGGAAAGAAGTAATTTCTCATTAAAATATTAAAAGACTTCTAGCTAGAAGTCTTTTGTTCAAATTCGTCCAACAAGGGTGTTTTTTCTTTCATCATTTTCTCGCAACTTCGATGACCAATATTGAGCCCAAATGTTCAGGCTTGTTATTTTCTGGTTATGATGGGATACACCAAGTGAGAACACTGGTTTTTGACAATTGCCAATGGTGTCCAGTGCCTTTAAGAGAACGTATAGCAAGCATCTGAAGGAACCATACATTACATCCTTTTATTAATATTAAATGCACACAGCAGACCTGTGGGCTTGTATTATTCAAAAAGGTTATTTATCATAGTAATCTATACTCGATTAATAATGCACTTATTTATATATCGACTGGCCATGTAACCAACGCGTTGACAGCTCCTTGATCATACATGTGTAATCGTCAATTATGTGGAACCATTAGTCATTAAAAAAAACCTGCCCTATAAACGTTGATTTAGAGCCAATGGTAACCTACATAGTGAGTACATGAATATTTTAAGGAATGCATAACATATTTGGCATATTGATATTTTGATATACAACATTTATGGGTGAGTTTCTGGTAACCATCAAGAACAGTGGGACAACTTCACTATGTATTCTTTGTAAATATGTCTCCCTCAGACCATTAAATGATCTGGACACCCAAGGATAAAATTACTAATAACCTCCTTTTGTCCTTGCGGCATTTTCCTTTCCCCCACAATTATCCCTCTTTTTAGTCTGCCTTATTCACTAATTAACTACCTTGCCCCTCTTCCCACCCTTGATTTTGTCCTTTGTGTTTCCATCTTCTTGTGGTTAAACCAGCCCCCCTTCCCCCAAAACCCCCCTCCCTTTGTCTCCCTATTTATTGTTTTCCCCCTTCCTTTTTCTGTGTGCTTTGTGACTCGCTCTCCTTCCCTCTCTCTTTTCTCTTTTCACGTATTTGCACCTCACTTCTTGAACATCATGGGAAGAAGGTAACTATGTTACAATAATAAGTTACCTGTTCATGTTTGTTGTGTTGTCATTGAGCCTTAAAGACACCTGGACACAATTGGTCGTTGTCAAAGACCAGTCTTCTCACTTGCTGTATCTCAACATATGCATAAAATAACAAACCTGTGAAAATTTGAGCTCAATCGGTGGACGAAGTTGCGAGATAATAATAAAAGAAAAAACACCCTTGTCACACGAAGTTGTGTGCTTTCAGATGCTTGATTTCGAGACCTTAAATTCTAAACCTGAGGTGTCGAAATCATCTTTCTCGAAAACTACGTTACTTCAGAGGGAGCCGTTTCTCACAATGTTTTATACTACCAACCTCTCCCCATTACTCGTTACCAAGTAAGGTTTTATGCTAATAAATATTTTGAGTAATTACCATAGTGTCCACTGCCTTTAAAGAAAGACTCTGCTAGGGTCGAAACGTCAGGCCAAGAACTATTTGTCCCCTTTCTTGTAAACAGTGTATAGTCAACTCTCAGGCGTATAGTTACATACATTATTTCAACCTATCAGTAACGTAATTAAAGCCCGCCAGTTTTCTTTTCATAAACATGTTTATAGCTAATTAACGCAGGTAACTTCCCACTCAAAGCATAATTAGGTTATATCAACATATAGACATCTTACAAACAAAATTAGTTGATACCGGGAAAGTTAAAGTTTTGGAAATAAAGGGCGGCAAAAAACTCGTACTTAAAGTAACCGAATAGGATGACTTCTGAGAGGTGGGTCGAAATATCAAATATTTTGTTCAATAAGAAATTGTACATTCCAACCGATTTGCTTTAGTTTTTCAATGGGGTCTGACATACTGATTTTCTTTATGACATTTTAGAAATAATTATAAAGTCGAATGAGTTATTCCATCAGCCATACCGATAATGCACAACAGTTAACTTGTACCAGTCTCTCAAGCGTTTGATTCAAACGTCTCTCCTCGAGGGTTTTGTGAAGTCACTTCTATCGGTGAATTTAAAGCATCCGTCACATCACTGATCCAACCCTGCGTGGACATTAAACAAAAAATAGAACAAAACACAATTCATCGAGCCCAAATCACTGGTGTCATATCATGATACCTTGGGTAGCGGGGCTCGGGGGCTCACTATGAGCAAGGAACAAGTCTCACTGGCCAAAACTCTTCCTCAAAATACGCAGTCTGAACATGCACATGCCAAAATGTACACTGAGGTTGTTGTCACAAAGATACACACGCAAGAATCAAAATTAACCTCATATATAGGGTGTTAAAACAAAACCGATGTAGTGTTGGTGTTGTTTTAACACCCTCTTTTGATGTAAAATGTGTTCCTGTATCTATAACGTGACAACACCCATAGGCCTGTATACAAATCTGACGAATGTGCCGTCGGATATCGAGATGGCCCCAGTATAATTTTGACCCATAATGTGCATTAGACTTCGTTTCATATCATTGTGCATGCCCATAATGCTAATCTGAGAAAAACATGAATTGTTATTTTTTGGAGTGCCAATGTTTGTCATATAAAAAATAACCCAAGAACACAGAAGACAAAGAAATATGGTCTGAGTTATCTGAAACTTAGGTCCCCTAAAGTCGAATTTACGTCGATTGAAAAAAGGAGGGATGAAGAATTTAGGGTTTTTTGGTTTGTGGCTGTTTGCATCAACGGCAGAGACAATATTGAAGTGTCGAAGCTTATAGAAAACACTTCTATTAGTCTTAAAGACACTGGACACTATTTGTAATTGACAAAGCCCAGTCTCCTCACCTGGTGTATCTCAACATTATGCATAAAATAACGAACCTGTGAAAATTTTAGCTCAATCATTGGTCGTCGAAGTTGCGAGATAATAACGAAAGAAAAAACACCCTTGTCACACGAAGTTGTGTGCTTTCAGATGCTTGATTTCGAGACCTCAAAATCTAAAGCTGAGTCTTGAAATCAAATTCGTTGAAAATTACGTCTTTTTTGACGTTACTTCAGAGGGAGCCGTTTCTCACAGCGTTTTATATTATCTCCAGATCGTTAACAAGTTTTTATGCTAACCATTATTTTGAGTAAATTAATACCAATAGTGTCCACTGCCTTTAACAGGAGCCGATAAAAAGACACGCTCTCGATGAATGGCCCTAAAACCTTGCCCAACTGTGTATAACAACTTCTAAAGCTGGGGAATTCATGCACTGATTCCAAGTTGGGCTTTTAATTCGTACCTGGTAGTCAAACTGTGGTACATAGGCTGTACAGCCCCGTTCCTCGCTGCCATCTTTGCATTGTACTTCACCATCACACAACCATTCTTCCCATATGCACTGCTGTCTGTCCTGACATTTGACTTTGCGAGGAGGGCATGACGAGGAGGCTATATTATGGTTGTTATTGAAGTAAATTGGGGCAAGGGGTAACGGGAGAGGATCAGAGAGGGTTGGTCGGGCAGATTTGGGGATGAAATTAATTTTTGTAAAAGTTGTAAACCAGAAGTAACAAGAGTGGACGTTGGAGGGATGTGACAACAAATTATTTTGAAAGGGCCTCCTTCCAACTCTTCCATAGACACACTGCTCTCACCAAGAACTTCCCAAACTTATCATACGCTTGAGAAACACACTTTAAAGGTCGATTGGCCATGCCAGGGCATGGTCGTTCGTTTACCTGCCGTTTTTTTTTTACAGCTAGATTGTCCGCTGACTTCAGAGAATTCCCCATTGTGACCCATACACCATGAATAGCCTTTGGTCTGTATATTGTTTGACACACCTGACCCAATCAGTTCAAAGTACTAACCACTCGGCAAAATTCCCATTCTAATTCTCCAATCTCACAAAATCGTCATGTGTGCAGCAGGGGCGTGTCGTTGGCCGAGCGGATAAGAGCACCGGACTCGAGCTCTGGTGTTTCTGTTCAGCAGAGTGTTTGTTTTCGAGAGTCACGACACTTGTGTCCTTTATCATCATTGCTGCGTCCTTCGGATGAGACTTAAAGGGTGGCTGCAGTGTTGTTTTTTTAAAATTCATTTAAAGGCAGTGGACACTATTGGTAATTAATCAGGTTAATTATTAGCATAAACCTTTCTTGGTGACAACTAATAGGGAGAGGTTGGATGTATAAAACATTATGAAAAACGGCACCCTCTGAAGTGCCGTAGTTTCCGAGAAAGAAGTAATTTTCCACGAATTTGATTTCGAGACCTCAGATTTAGAACTTGAGGTCTCGAAATCAACCATCTAAACGCACACACCTTCGTGTGACAAGGGTGTTTTTTTTTCTTTCATTCATATCTCGCAAGTTCGATGACCGATTGAGCTCAAATTTTCACAGGTTTGTTATTTTATGTATATGTTGAGAAACACCAACTGTGAAGGCTAGTCTTTGACAATTACCAATAGTGTACACTGCGTTTAAACGATTAAACATGACATTTTAAACCTGAAATATTTTTAAATATTTTTTTATTAAATGCGCAAGTATTTTAAAAATGGTTTTCAGTAGATTAGGGGAACCCACTGCGCCCCTAAAAGGGAGCCTTCATTTGCATAAACATGACGTCATGTCGGTAACCCGAGCCGTCGGGCCCCCTGGCTGTGTGCATATAGAGACGTGTGCACTGTGTGGCCTGGTACCTAGGCGCGTGTAGTTAGGGACCAGACTCTTTTTGCCAACGATGTTTGAATTCCCGACGTGACGTCGATGGTAGGGGGCGGTAACAATCCACAAAGGGGGGGGCATGACTTATTCGCTTATTACGCAAGTCAGACATGTCGGGAATAAACAAAACACATTTTATTAATGTTCAATACATAATGACAGCAAAATTAACTGTTTTATTTGAATTCACTGCAGCATCCCTTCAAAGCCGTATGTCCCGTGCGTTGGTTAGTGTACGTTAAAGAAACAAGTGCACTTATCTTTAAGGGGACCGCATCACCTTGTAAACCATTACATGGTGCTCAATAAAGGAATAGGTCTCATAATTTTAACGTAGTCCCACATTTACAACGCCAGGAGCGTCACTGAGTGACGGATATGCGCGCTATAAGAAATCACTGTATTAAACTTACCACATCCCCACTCGTCACTACCGTCATCACATGCAGGGACACCGTCACATCGTAGATGCCATAGGTAACACTTTGTCCCATCTTCACATAGGTCATGCTTGCATTGCCAAGTGCTAGAAGTCATTGAAGACGAGTTCACTTCTGTTGGAAAGTAGAACGGTTAATACTGAGTATGGAAACGTCACACATTTTTCTTGGCACCTTTTTTGAAACTGCTGATGGTTCTTGATCAATGTTGAGCTTCCGTGTAATTACCACGTGGTTTGGTTTATTTGTTTTAATCAAAACAAGGTATATATTTATTATAACTTTCACAAATAACCAATAATTAGAAAATATATATGTTATTTGATCAACGGCAAGTCTTCGTTTTAAAAGCAAAGTATACTTTTGATTTTCGGAACCATTCGATTGTTCTTAAATGAGATATAATTTATGTAGATAAATAGGCCTACAACAAAACTAACCGGGAAAAAATATGCTAGCGGTTTTTTATTTTTTTTATTTATATAAACCCCTCTCTTTAAAGTTTTGACTCAATGGGAGACTTTCTGGGACGATAGAGGGCAGCAGACTTACCGGGTAAATCCATTGTTCTCAGAATTATGCGCATGTTCAGAACTACGTAAACAATGGAAATTTACCCGGTACGTCTGCTGCCACCTAGCGTTGGAAAGTCTCCTATTGGTTGTCGTTGTAAGCTTTCAGAAGCATAATAATAAGCTTTGGACCTGAAGTCTTTTAAAATTTGAGTGCGAAATAACCTTTTTATCAAAAACTACGTTACTCACAATGTTTTATACTTTGAGCAGCTGCTTTCCATTGCCCGTTACCAAGTAAGGTTATTATGCTCACAATCATTATAAGTAATGACCAATAGTGTCCACTGCCTCTAGGGGCATTAACCCATTTTTATTCCCATTATCATCACCTTCTAAATCAGAGAATGATATATGTCTGACCTGCGTTGTTACGACAGTCCACTTCGTCACTCCCATCAACACACTGATTTATCCCATCACACTGCTGAGATTGATTGTAACACTGTTGGTTGTTGGCGCACTTCTTAAACCCAGTCAAGCATTGGTAAGTAGCTATACAAAATAATGGCAAAAATCAGAATAGTTGAAATTAACCTAAGTTGACCGCACCCGCTCACAAACTGCACTCGTACAAATGCAAACGGAGAGCAGAAATCGACATCACAATATAAAACAAATAATAGAGGTTTTTCATTCGTGCAATAGTGAGAATATTTTCATTCGTTGAAAGGTGGAATGTTCTATTCAACTCGCTGAATAGAACATTCAATCTTTCAATTCAATTCAATTCAACTAAAAAATGGTTTATTAAAACATGTCTCGCAATAAAAAACTGAATTGCACATGTCAACACCACATGTTAAAAAAAATTACATCAAGTAGAAATTAACAAAGAAAAGGATATTGAACAAGAAATTATTATTATATACATTGTCAAAAATACGTTGGTAAAACAACCAGTAGGCACAATTATTATATACACACATAATTATATGTAAAGGCATTTGAAAAGACTGACGATTTGATGAATTGCACTTTGTTTGTAGCGAACTGTTCCACATCTGGGTGGTCTCTAATATTTGTTATATAGAGTCAGATAAAAGCCTTGAAAAGCTATTGTGTCCATTTTATCCTTACAAAAAAATATTAGAGAGCCGATTATTGTTCCCAATGGGAGCTTGTACTTTTATACAAACATTACCGAAAGGGTAAAAAATTGTGCATAAATATTAAGCTATCTGTTAAAAATTGAACTACGATTCCAGTTGTTTACTGCAAGAATCTTGAAAAATTGGTTTTCAGAAACTCGGGCGGTGCAGTGACTAGAGGGTTAAAGCATCCTCTATAGAATAGTTCTTACCAGAAATTATCCGACACACCCTTTTTTGAAAACGTTCCAATTTGTTGACCTGCTCTTTAGTAAGATTACCATTAAACAAAGTAACACAGTAGTCTAAAAAAGGTCTTACATAACCCTTGTAAATTGCCAATAGATCATTCACAGGTAGATTATGAGAACGTAAACAAAGCAACACGTACAACCTTCTGTTACATTTTTTGATTATTTCATTGACATGTCTGTCCCACTTTAAATTGTCCCTCTTCCCACCCTTGATAGGGTTAGGGTTAGGGTTAGAATAGTGTCAAACTAAAAAATACCAAATATTCATTACCAGTGCACAATAAGGGGTTGTATTGCGATTTAAACTTACAGCAATTCTGTTCATCTGAACCGTCGACACAGTCGATGACGGCATCACACGTGTAGATTGCTGGGTAGCATTGCTTCTTATCAGCACATTTCACATGGTCACTGGCGCATGGTTTACTCGCTATGATACATTAACATCATCAATAAATAATGTTAGAATTACACTCTGAGAAAAAGAATTGGCTGTTGCCAACTGCTTACCAACCAAAAGGACCTATGGTATAAATACAACAAATAGTTGATGGCCTGACGTTTCGACCCTAGTATAGCAGAGTCTTTTTTAGCTTTCGAGAAAGACTCTGCTATGGTCGAAACGTCAGACTATTAGCTATGGCAGGAATACACTGACAATACCAAATTGTTATAAAGTTGATAATACACAAGTCTGTAAAGGAGGCGTGACTTAAGCTAAGCATAAAAATGCTGCTGGCCCAAACACCAAGGACTCCTACTAAAACTGATCCTGTCTTGTGTTTTACTTTGAACAGCTTCTCCGGGCTCCATGCATTATTTACCTGTTCTTAAGGTAATAAACAATAAACTGTACCGTACGATGATCGTTGTAAATTTGAAAGGGACACGTTGCCTTTGATTGGGCGAGTTGGAAGATGAGAAGCATTTGAAACCGTTTGTTATGATAAGCATAATTTATGGTTGGAAAATGTTTTTAATAAATATAATGATCCACACAAACATGCCTTGATATTGCACGGTTTTCCTTTTACTTTTGCTAACAAACAAAGGTCGGCCATTTTGGGGAGTCAAAAATTTGACTCCGTAAAATGACTATTGTATATCATTCTCCTTCATAGAAAAAACAACAACTCTGATCCTAAAAACTCGAATATTTGCAATAACATTCCTCCTGGTTTTGGGAACAGACCGTGAGAAATGCAATGCCAAATTCAACCTGTGGATACAAAATACTCTATACTTCTTAATAAATAATTAATTGGTGTTTCTGAAATGACATATCGGCAAAAGGAAAGTATCTGATAAAATATTTATGATTAGTCAATATTTAGATGATCTGATAATGAATTGACTGTTTAAATACCACAATTTCTCTCGTCTGATCCATCGTTGCAATCTACCTGTCCGTCACAAGTACGAGTTGTATCAAAACACTGCCACTGGTTGTCACATTTTATGTATCCTTCTGCGGGACACGGAATTATGGCTAAAATATGTAGAGGGGGGACAAATCCAATAGTCAGATTCAAAAACACACGGAAGCTTGACTTGTATGTTTTGGTGATAGTGGACTGTACCACTGAGTTGATTTTAAAGGCTCTGGACACTATTGGTAATTGCCAAAGACCAGTATCCTCACTCGGTGTATCTCAACATATGCATAAAAAAACAATTCTGTGAAAATTATGATTTGATGTGACGTCGTCGATGTGACATCGAAGTTGCATTATAAGATTGAGAAACAACCTCTTTCTCAAAAACTACGTTACTTCAGAGGGAGACGTTTCTCATAGCGTTTATACTATCAACAGCTTTCAATAGCTCATTACCAAGTAAGTTTGTATGCTTACAACTATTTTGAGTAATAACCAATGTTGCATACTAGAATATTGTTATAATAGTAATGCCGGGAAATAACCGAAAAATGTGAACATTTGAACTAAAACATCACTGCATATAATACAACGGCATGTTCTATGTATAGGCCTATATCAGTGTTGGCGAAACCTTGAGTGAAGCTTCGAAATTTAAATCTGACAACCTGGAAACCATGACAATGGAGCAAACCAATGATGGCGCCCTGCTCTTAAATGAACGGTAAGTTTGTTGCCGTCGTTATAAGTTCGAATCGTGATAGTTGGGATTTTAAAGTGATTTATTGATGTTAAAATCTTAAATTAATGATGTTTTTTTACTAACCACAATCAGCTTCATCAGAACCGTCCCAACAGTCGATAAGACCGTCACAGGCGTAACGTTCGTCATAACACTGGCGTTGGATGGTGGCGCACTTCATGTAACCTACTGGACAGTTATAGCTTCGAGTGAATGGGCCTGCAATACGTAAGCCGGTAATCAGCTTGTGTAGGCATTCTTGATTCATTCTGTCGTGCTGGCGGTTGCCTACACTGGCACCAAGGGTCGAGTCATGCTTCGGGGGTACATCGTTTCCCATGGGAAATTCTAATTTGTTTGGGGGAGGAAAATGGAAAGGGGTAGGGAAGGGGGAACACACCATGCTTTAGTTGTATTAATACATGCAACAGTGACGAAGTGACAACTCAATGACGAAGTCCATCTGAGTTATAAATTCGCTCGTTACAAATAAATATTGCGTGGCCGAGGGAAGTTTGAATCGAAATTAAAGGAACACATCGACTTTGATCGGTCGAGTTGGTCTGTGAAAAGAGTTTTTAAGTATTTGTTATAAAATGCATATGATTAGAAAGACATTTCTAAAAGTAGAATAACATGATCCAAACAAGTATCACTCGAAATTGCACGGTTTCCCTTTTACCTCGTCGACAAACACGGTCGGCCATTAATATGAGGGCCAAATTTTTTACTCCCATAAATGGCCGAACGTGTTACTTCGCAAAATAAAAGGCAAACCACGCAATTTCGAAGCAAATGTGTTTATAACTAACCATATGCATTTATAACAAACGGTTACAAACGCTTTTCAAAGACCTACTCGGCCGATCCCAGGCAAAGTGTTCATTTAAAAGTGGAGTTAGTTACTCGTGCAATGCTAACTGGTGCAAGTGTTGTTAGTTGTTATTCAGTGCACGGATCACATCCATCAATGCCCCCGCCCCCCCTCTCCCCCTCCCCACGGTACAAATGATATCGTCCGAAATCGTCGTCACCTGAAGAAACCTCGTCCCCAGGTGTGTCGTTGTTTATGTTACCAATCTTTAGAAGTCGTTCTTTAATATTGTCCGGTCTTTGGGAACTCAAGGGGCATAATAATCTAATGGAGCACTCTGGTTTATTGCTACTTCATTCCTGATGAGCATTTTTTTCTACAACTATAGACCTGTGGATGTTTCCTCAGTGATAAGATAAAATAATTGTCGGATTCCTGTTTTTTTCATGTAGGCCTACGGATGCTCTTTCACGGGTATTGATAAAGTACATTTTGGGTAAAGGAAAAAAAACACGTTATTTTTTTGATAAAAGTCAATTAATTTGCAGTTGCTTTTTATTATACACGAAAAACATTCAACAAAATATTTGAATTTATTCAAACTCAGTGATCACATCTCTGTTAAACATTGATGTGCATGTGGTCGGAAATTCTTTTATGTGACTATCGAACTTATTTAGATTGTATACAGCAATATAAATAAGCCACTGCGATTTGAGGGCATTTAAATGCCACTGATTTTGCAGCTCTTCTGAAAGAATTGGAAAACTGTATTCGTGAGATTTCAAAGTTTGGTTGAGCACTTAACGAGTCATATTTTTTTCCATTGGCAACTTCCTTGGGACTTGTTTTTAATTGTTTTCAATCTCCACACGTCACAGCTCATCAAAACAAACCATAAGGCCGCTATTGTGAACAATTTGGGGAAAGTTGACCTTTTAAATTAGCAGTTCTCGATTTGTCGGGTGCTTCATCAAATATCTACATCAAGCGAAAAGCGCAAAGCTATACGATTGTATTTCAATTTCTTCGTTATGAAAGCAAATGTTTATTTCTAAAAGTTGGGTAATAAACAGTGTTAATGCCTTGCAATAATTTTTTTAGAGTGAACGAAAAAGTCAATTCCGGTCTATGGGGCCTGACCCATTTATGGGTCAGTATGACCCGGAATACGGATCAATTATCCAGAAGTGGGTCAAACTGACACAATAACTGAGTTGATAACCCAATTTTGAGAAACCATTTTCCGGGTCAGCTTGACCCAAAAATAGGTCAAGCCCCATTACACCGATAATTCGGGTCAGTTCTGGGTTTTAGAGTGTATTACTTAATTTGTTTCATAGGAAAACATTGATCCTTTAGTTGAGTTTAACAAATAACCATAGCATAAGAGCATGGGCTAGTTAAAGTCTTTATTTCAATATATCAGTACTGTCATTTATTATTGATACAAACTTCACAAACATAAAACACACAATCTTGCTCTGATTGTGAGTGGAGCACAACCATTATTTATTAGTAAACATAGAGCATGCGTTCAAGATACCAGCATGCCCATAGTTAGTGACAGTTGCTTATTTATACGGAGGTCAACATATTACAACTAAGTTTTATATGAAATAACAAAATATAGAAGATGTCGAAATTAGAAGGATTCGGGCGCTATATACCGAAGATGCCATGTTTCTTGTTTGTGAATCGTTAATGGTTAAATCATCAAACTAGACTTGTTTTCAATGTATGAAACCAACAAATATTAGTTTGCCATTACAGGAGTAAAGCTGAAGGGATAAATGCTAAAACCTTAATACTAACAGAGAAAGTAAACCCCAATTCCTTAGTATTTAAATTGACAGCTCTAAGCCTGAG
Source organism: Asterias rubens (assembly GCF_902459465.1). Taxonomy (NCBI): domain Eukaryota; kingdom Metazoa; phylum Echinodermata; class Asteroidea; order Forcipulatida; family Asteriidae; genus Asterias; species Asterias rubens. The sequence continues at coordinate 15,275,236 of NC_047067.1, forward strand.
CTGTCTTTTGCAATCCAAAACCGCCTTACGGGAAGTCATTTACTTGACATGAATATCCCTTAGAGCCATGTGCCATTAGCAAGAGATCGACAGATTCATTGCCGAAGCTTAGATTCTGACGACCACTATGACGTACACATTTAAAGGCATATCAACTACTCCAATAAATAAGGGATTTTCTCCATCCAAGAAGGCAATTGATAACTAACACTAGAGAATTAAAAAAAAACTAGTAGAATATCCTGCTTGAGAGAGAGTCACAGAGTCCAATATTTTTTTGTGGGGTAAAACTTTTGACTTCCCAAGACCAGTCCTTTTTTCCTTCGCAAGCTTCAGACTCTTTAGGCGACCTTTGCTTCCATAGGAAATAGAGATCCTCACTTCCTGCGACCAACTAATTAGATAAGTAAAATAAAGGCACATCTAAATGTTGTCAAAGTGTAAAGTTTTACTCTCATTTTACGGGATGTAAGTTATAACTTTGTAGAGTTGCCTTTCAATCTATCAGGTTGATTTTCAGGGCATGTGACTACTATGGGTTTTACTACTCACTGCACACAAGTTCGTCTGAGCCGAGTTGGCAATCTTGTTGTCCATCACACTCCAACTCACTGGGAATGCAACTGCCGTCACCACATCGAAACTCGTCTGTCTGACACTCGGCACTGCGCTTTGTTGTACTTGAACGACCCTTTCCTATGATGGGAAAAACAAAATCATCAAGAAAAATCAAAGGCACATGGACACTTATGGTAATTACTCAAAATAGTTGTCAGCATATACAATTACTTGGTTACGAGCAATGGACAGCTGTTTATGGTATAAAACATTGTGAGAAACGGCTCCCTCTGAAGTAACGCAGTTTGAGAAAGATGTAATTTCCACTCAAATAAAAAAATACTTCTGCCGAAGCCTTTTGTTATTGAAACAAACCGAACGATGACCCAACACTTAAGTAGATATCTTAGTTAGGGCAAATGTTTGAGGATTTATACAAGTTAGATTTGTGTACGATCTGTGATTTTAAATATATATTATTTTGTCAACATCTCGAATCGTTTAATACTGGTGGGATATCAAAATGGTTACGACCTAAGTCTACGCAATATATTATTCTCTGGCCTGTTCTCACTGAGCTCGTTGGCGGCCTAAAAGCATAGGTGTTTCATGACAGTCTCAATCCCATAATCAAATTCTCAAAAAGGAGTGTGGGGTATGTTAAGAAAATTACATGATGTAAATTCACTTATGACTGAAATAATTGTATAAAAATCAATGGTAAAGTTCAGGTATACGGGTCAAAACACAGTAGAGGTAAAACGCTGGAAGTACAACTGTGTCGTACAAAAGTATGAATTTGTCTGTAGTTCTTTCTCTATGATTCATATTATATGCTCCTATTCAAACACATGGAGGGAAATAAAGTAGAAGTGAAGACTCGTCATTGATGTTGTACAAGAGGATAGAACAAACTTATGGTATCCGCATTCAGACAATGTTTTTTACTAATTGTTGAATTTGGATTGTGGGAAAATAGTTGGGAACGTTTCCACAGTTGTGTAAAACAAAATGTAACGGTGACTTATTAGGCTATTAAAGACAGTGGACACAATTGGTAATTGTCAAAGACTGGTCTTCACAGTTGGTGTATCTCAACATATGCATTAAATAACAAACCTGTGAAAATTTGAGCTCAATCGGTCGTCGAAGTTGCGAGATAATTATGAAAGAAAAATCACCCTTGTCATACGAAGTTGTGTGCTTTCTGATGCTTGATTTCGAGACCTCAAATTCTAAACTTGAGGTCTCGAAATCAAATTCGTGGAGGGAGCTGTATCTCACGATGTTTTATACTGTCAACCTCTCCCCATTACTCGTAACCAAGAAAGGTTTTGTGATGATAATTTTTTGAGTAATTACCAATAGTGTCCACTGCCTGTAGGCTACACACTTAATATAATTTTAATTCAAGTCAAGTCAACATTTACTTCTTCTTCTTGATATCATAAAACATGTAAAGCACATTACACAGACAAGCGAAAGTGAAGGGGAAACAAATAATCTACAAAGACCAAATTGAAAAGAGAGTATGAACCTGTCAGATTAAGCCGATACTTGTAGAAGACAGCCTACAGACAGACAAACTACAAAAACGGAGGCAAGACAAACAGGTTACATTATTTAAGACAAAACAATTATACTAAAATCATACTGGCTTGCAATGAGAGAAATGTGCCTAAACTATAATGAATGCTAATAATCATTTTGCAAGTAGGAACCAGACTATTTTTTTTTATTCCGGCCTCGGTTTGGTAACATTGATATTAATGGGAGAAATAACAAAATAGTCTGGTTCCTAATTGCAAACTTAATATTAGCATTCATTTTTGTTTTTCGATACCACGGAACATGACCAAGATGGAGGCAGCATGATAAACAATTACTAAAATCACCGTGGCTTGCAATGAGAGAAATATGTATAAACTAACAAGGCAGATAAATGGCTGATAAATGAAACGACATGCTAAAGCTATATCTTGTTCGGTTATAATCGAAGATAAACTGTAACTTTAAATTTAGACGCAGAACACAGGAAGTCAAAGTTGAAAATGTATTTTCGCAAGTTTCCACGAACAAACTATTACATTAAGAACAAAAAAACGCACTGAAAGGCAATTTGAGGCTCTGTTAAAAATACACGCGGAACAATTGACCACGGGCAGGAGTAAAACCTCCAACAGAATAGGTGTTTACAGTCAATGAAAATGATTCTCTATACAATTATTAAGGTTTGAAGCTATAAGCACAGAATGGACACAGTTTCAATGAAGGAAACAATAAGTGTCCAAGTTTAATTTTAAGATTATTCTCAGAACGTCGACGTTGCTGCCACAGCACTGTGGGGCAAACCCCGTCTCCTTAGCGATAAGTGTAACTGGGTTAGTTTACATGCATTGTATATACAACACACGTGATCTACTTTACGTCCCATCTGAAGTACGAATCAAGACCGGTAGTGGCAGTGATGGACACTATTTGAAATTACTCAAAATGTTTGTTAGCGTAACAACTTACTTGGTAACAAGCAATGGAGATATGTTGATAAAACACTGGGAGAAACGTAGTTTTTGAGGAAGAAGTGATTTGAAGTAATTTTTTAATTTAACCCAAACTTTCACAGATTAGTTATTTGATGCATATGTTGGAATACACCAAGTGAGAAGACTGGTCTTTGACAATATTATCAAGGGTGCTTAGTGTCTTTACAGGAATGCTACGTTTTTCTGTTTTAAGAACAAATGAGCTTCTCTTTGGTTTGAATTAAGTTTATTAAACCTCAGGAATTCCTGAGTCTTTTTTGTTACATCTTCTTCAAGCTTTAAAGGCAGTGGACACTTTTACGCAAAATAGTTATAAGCATAAAACCTTACTTGGTAACGAGTAATGGGGAGAGGTTGATAGTATAAAACATTGTGAGAAACGGCTCCCTCTGAAGCAAAGAAGTTTTCAAGAAAGAAGTAATTTTCCACGAATTTGATTTCGAGACCTCAGGGTTAGAGCTTGATGTCTCGAAATCAAGCATCTGAAAGCACACAACTTCTTGTGACAATGGTGATTTTTCTTTCATAGTTATCTCGCAACTTCGACGACCAATTGAGCTCAAATTTTCACAGGTTTGTTATTTTATGCATATGTTGAGATACACCAAGTGAGAAGACTGGTCTTTGACAATTACTAATAGTGTCCAGTGTCTTTAACACATAACTCGTTCACATGTGTGAAATGTATTGGTCCATCATTGCATTTCTGGAGTAATTTCACAGTTTTGCCAGGATCAGTAGCTATAAGGTGTTTTAAAATCCTTTTTGTCAAATTAAGTTTGGACTTGTATAGTTATCTACATCGGGCGAAACTTTTAATTAGCTTAGCTCTGTCATGACAAAACCTTATCTGCTCCAAACATTCAGAATACGCCTTTTAAATACTATTTACATGTATATTTTGAAGGATAACTTTTCAAGGGTTGTGGGGTTATCTAACAGAAATCTTATAGAACGTTATAATTTTAAAATGGAATGCTAGAGAGTACAATAAGATGGTTTCTTCATCAAATATTGTAATTATAATTTTCGATTTCTTTGGTATTTTAAAAAGAAACGCAAGTCATTTTTTGAAGATAACAGAACCACAATACAGTATTTTTTCTGGAATCTTAAAGGGCCATATCTCGTTTATCTTATAGTTTGCTGTAATTTTAACTAGGAAGTGCCAGGTAAAATTATAAATTCAGAAACTTTGGGTTTTTCTGAGTGACCACCAAGCACTTTGTTATGTTGCCATTAAATCTTTTGTAAAAGGATTTACTGTGTCACATCTGTTTGCAGTTTTGTACTCTTAAAGACAGTGGACACTACTGGTAGTTGTCAAAGACCAGTCTCCTCACTTGCTGTATCTCAACATATGCATAAAATAACAAACCTGTGAAAATTTTAGCTCAATTGGTCGTCGAAGTTGCGAGATAATGAATGAAATAAAAAACACCCTTGTCACACCAAGTTGTGTGCTTTCAAATGCTCGAATTCGAGACCTCAAATTCTAAACTTGAGGTCTCTAAATCAAATTCGTGGAAAATAACTTCTTTCTCGAAAACTACGTCACTTCAGAGGGAGCTGTTTCTCACAATATTTTACCCTTTCAACCTCTCCCCATTACTCAATACTAAGTGAGGTTTTGCGCTAAAAATTATTTTGAGTAATTACCAAAAGTGTCCACTGCCTTTAAATGAAAATAGTTAATATTGTGTACTCTTAAAAAAGTACCCTGACATTTAGCAAAACATTCAAATGCCAACCATCTAGCCCCAACAATTTCTCTTCTTCTTCTTGACTTATTTGGATTTTATGGGTTTAAAATAAAAGCCATTGTAATCCAAGAGGAGATATTTGCGTATACTTTGAAGCCCACGAATGAAGTGTGTTGAGGCCTATACATGAACATGTCTCAAGCTTCTCTGTTTACATGAATCTTTACTTGTTAATCGCCACCTTTGGTGAAAAAAAGAAACCCCCAAATTGCCTCGATTGTGATTGGCTTTTCACCACAAAGGTCTATCAGTCCCAAGTGGCCGGAATTTAATTTGATACTTTTGGCCCGGAGCTCGGATCAGACCATTAAGCTCGTCGGCCTCTTGACGGTGATTTTGGTTTCCTAAGCTGCCTGAGGTTGGCATGTTTTCGTGTACCACCGTAGCTTTGAATAATGATGGGAATAAAAGAAACTTCAACTCGGGGGAAATTGAGCCGAGTACAAAACTAGTGACGAGGTAATCAAGGTGATCAACCAAGTCAGTCCCCAGGCTTACAATTTGTCGCGCTTTGTAACAAGAACCTGTAAAGAGGAGGACAAAATACAAATCAAAACCCCATCTTCTGTCAGCATTACTATGGGCTTCTTAACGCAGAAATGATAAACAAGTGCTGGATAAATCGCTTAAAGACAGTTTTCAGTCTTCATGAATAGTCGCTTAAAAGGGTGAAAGAGCTTATTGCGACTTATACAGCCAGCTAATACGCAAAAGCTTGACATGTATAGACAATAGTGTGTAAGGTAATCATTGTGATTGATATAGACTGTTGTTTGCTTTATACGCTTCAAACCGAATGGGAAATAGTTATAATATAATTATTACTAGGCCGGTTGAAGCTTTGCAAACAACTTATTGCGTAACTTTAAAAAACGGTTTCCATTTACGGATGTTTGCGCAATAATTATATACAAGTTGAACAGTAAAATAAATTCTAATACTGCAAAGATATGAACAGTTACACACTAAAAACTCCCGGATCAGACAAAAATCCCAGATTCTTAGTCCCTATATTACACATTTCCCGCGGTTCGTAGTATAGCGGGAAATAATTGTCTTATAGGAATTCGAGTAATGCATTGTGCATATCAGGTGGGCATTATGTAACAAAGGGTATTGTAGTCAGTCTAGCAAGCACTTTCACAGCGTACTTCTCGTTAAGTTTAATTACTATGGAATAAGTAAGGTAATTTATTTAAATTTAATTTTGGCAGCCAAGGTGAGGTCCAACACCTTCACGGAGGGGGACTCCGAATGTCTTTGGGCACAGGTTTCCAGAGTAAATTCTCTGGTTTTTCCTGGAAGTCGTGTTCCCCCAATGATGTGTTTTTTAGTGCACAGTGCAGAGTGCAAGGTGCAGGGTGCAAAATGTGCAGAGGGCAAAATGTGCAGAGTGCAAAGTGCAAAGTGCAAAGAAGGTACAATGTCAGCTTAATGGTATGACGTAAAGTTAATATAATATTATAATACTTATGTTTTCTTATATAATAAAAGAGTAGGCGTCGCTCGCCTTGTGCTTCGCTAACGCCACAACTGTGTATGGGGAAGAGTTATTATTGTGTATTATGCAGTGAAGTGTAGATAAGACGGGCCATTTCTGGTTGTGCTTAACCGGAAATTGAAGTAAAACGAATTGGGGAGAATGCATGACTCGGATTGTCCGTCAGTTTGACATAAATTCGGGTCAGATTGCTGCATGTGATAAAGGCCTATAATAGAAACGATTCGTTAACAACTGACAGTTTGTCTCACTGTTTTTGAAATTACCAGATTTCAAATAAATTGAACAATGATATATCTAAACATGAAATATCAGTTTAAACCATGTTGTAGTAGTAATGTTTTCTGTGATATTTGTGTCAGTCATTGTACTTTTTGTGGTTATTTTGACTGCAAAACGGGCATAGATCAAGTCCACGTCTGATGAGAGAGAGAGGGGTCTGACCTGAAGAACATTTCCCTGGGGCCGAAGGTACTATAGACAAAATGAAGTTTGGTGCTTGCCCTTTTGAAATGAAAACATATTTTGCGACCGTGGCGTTCACATTTTGATATTAAATTGTATCTTGCAAAATATGTTGGATAGAAGGGGAAAACAAGCGTATCCGAACCGATATTTTGTCATTTGAAGTTGATAAAATGGCACATTCAATTCAAAATTCAAACGCACATTTCCATACTTCATTAAAAATAGCTAAAATGCCTTAACAATAATTTATGAAGAAGTGACCAATAAATAAGCTCTTTTACACGGCAGAAAGTGGATTGATAAAGTATGGACGCATCATCTAGAAGCCGAGGCTTGAGGTGAGATGTCTGATGAACAGACACGGCACTGGACGCTATTGGTCATTACTCAAAAAAATAGTAAGCATACAAACTTACTTGGTAACAAGCAATTGAGAGATGTTGATATAGTATAAAACACTGTGAGTATAAACGGCTTCCTCTGAAGTAGCGTAGCTTTCAGAAAGAAGTAATTTTCCACTAAAAATTGTTTAATTTGATTTCGAAACCTCAGAGTTAGATTTTGAGGTCCCGAAATCAAGAACATGAAAGCACACAACTTCGTGTGACAATGGTGTTTTTTCTTCCACTATTATCTCGCAACTTCGACGATCAGTTGAGTTCAAATTTTTACAGGTTTGTTATTTTGTGCATAATGTTGAGATGCACCAAGTGAGAACTTTGACAATTACCAAATGTGTCCAGTGTCAAGAACACGATCGAACGAACAGATTAGAACAAAGACATTGAAAAGGCGTCAATTGGAAATGCCGACATAAAGCATACTGAAGTTTGCAATGGAATTCCCTCGCATAATGTGACAACTGTGATAACTTCAATGGCCCACAGAACACAAGCGCAACCGAAGTGTTTACATTGTCAAAGCAGCGTCCATAATAGTGCAAACCTTACGTGCATTAATATCGGGAATTATATATAAGACCCAGAGTTGTATAACATGTAAATAAAATATGCGACTGTGTGTTTGGGATGGTTCCGCTACTCATTTCTTACATTATTAATGTTGATGAGAATATTTTTGTCTACTTGAAAGTTGCGTTACCGAACATTATTCTGATAGATTATAAATACTGAAATGTTGCTCTCAACATGAAGAGACATTAACTATAAAGTTGAAGTTTAAAGGCAGTGGACACTATTGGTAATTGTCGAGACCCAGATCCGCTAGTTATATTGAGTTTGATTTTAGAGTACATGAATGAGACTGGATGAATGTGAAATTTCCTTGAAAAGGCTTTCAGGTCTGCCCTCCCCACCCCCACCCCTCGCTATTTACGAACAGAATCTGTCGATGTTACATTATTTAGCAGGTTTGCAGAATATGTGCATCCCATGAAATAAAGACACAGGTTTGAATAGAATATATTTATTTGATTACTTCTCTCCTTTTGGTGATATGTTTATGCCTTTTGTTCCTAGAAAATTTGAATACTTTTTTTAAAAGCTGACAAATGGGAATCCTGTGAAATGTTATGTATTAAAAAGGCAAGCTTTGGAAAACATGTTACGCGTCCTGTGCAGGGGGAGGACGGAGTAAGGGAAAACACCGAAGAAAGACCGGGGGCTGGACGGGAGGGAGTAAGGGAGTGTTTAAGTGGGGGATAGGTGAGACCGCGTGGGATGTTTCATTGCTACGGTTTGGATAGGGATTGATATATGGAACTGTTTTTGTTAAGGAGAAGAACGGATTGTGGATTGACATTCCTACATTAAAGTTACAGGACACATTTGGTAACTGTCAAAGACCAATATTCTCACTTAGTGTATCCCAACATAAAATTATGCATAAAATAACGAATCAGTGGAAAGTTTGATTCAATTGTTCATCGAGATTGCAAGAGAATAATGACAGAAAAAAACGCCATCGTTGAGCAACTTTGTGTGCTTTCAGATGCCAAATAAAAGGTTTCAGACATGAAGTCTTTTAATATTTTAGTGAGAAATTACCTCTTTCTCAAAAACTACCTTACTTCTGAGTGAGCCGTTCCTAACAATGTTTTATACTATCATTAGCTCTCATTGCTCATTACCAAGTAAGTTTTTATGCTAAATCCAAAAGTGTCCGGGGTGGATTTCAACAAAGAGTTAGAACTAGTCTTATCTCGAGTTAGGATGAGTTACTCGTCATAACTTAGGACTAGCCATACATTTATTTATATCTCCTAGGACTAGTCCTAATCTAGGACTAGTCCTAACTGTTTGTGAAATCGACCTTACAATGTATGGCTAGTCCTAAGTTAGGGCAAGTTACTCATCCTATCTCGAGATAAGACTAGTCCTAACTCTTTTTTAAATCCACCCCGGTACTTTTGGATTTAACTTCTTCCTTAGCGTTTAATTGAACTAGCTCACCGAAAATGAACCGACCCACGTCGCAAGAATTAAAAAAAAAATAAACCAACTAAAAATAAATAACAAGCACCGAGATGTTATTTCCTGTACCAGGATGTTCCTCACAGCAGAGGGAACCATTTAATTTTTTTTTTAATGCAACCTATAATGATAATGGTATTCCGAGACTCCTATAAAACTATTAAAATTTACTACATTGTCTACCGTACTCACAATAAATTTGAACCGCCCCCGTTTTGATGCTCTTTAGTTATTGGTAAAAATAAGTTTTGCAACCGTTTGGGAAAAAATAATTTAATCTTACAACTCAATTTTGCTTTTTCAATATTACGCAAGTTGAGAAAATCAATGTTTATTTTTTAAACAAATGGAGTTTACTCTCGTTTCCTCCGACGCCGTAAAACCTTCATCAAAGTTTCTAAAATCCCAGCGGTATATGCTGATTAATAAATAAATAAAAATCACTCTTGTAAAATCAATCTGATTTAATTCCACTGTCCAAATATGTTTTCCTCAATTAACGACGCCGCGATTTTGATTAAAACTGATAATGGCTTCAGTGTAAAACTGGACACGAAATGGGTGTTTAGCAATCACACAATATTGTGATAATATTTTCTGGCTTAATAATAAAATATAGTATGAATTTGTAGGGTAAATTTGGAGCAAACATACAACTTGTTATTTATTCTACGTGTAAAAACAGTCGTTATTTCTCGTGGGGTGGAACAAATTCTCTTGACGATGGCTATACTAATTGTTGGTAGCCACCATCTTCCTTCCAATATTTATTTTAACATTTTATTTCCAATCAATAAGTTATACATACAGGGATAAATACAGAATTGAAAGTGATTAAGTGGTGGGGTGTCCAAAAAGCAGAGATTTTAGTAGAGACCCCATGACGTGTGTAGCTACAACAAGTATTAATTACATACAGCATTTGAGATTGCATTTACACACTAAATGAAAATAACTATAAGTTACACAAACAACGAGGCTAGGGGACATAAGATATGAATGTTTGCCTATACTGCACAGCAGTAAAACAAAATTGGTCAAGAAGAGCAATCGGCAGAGGGGTTGTAACAAATATTTGATTATTATAAAGTTTGTTTGCAATTAATTCTGACCAGGTTTCGTCAACAATTACAAATTGGGCTCCGTGCATAAGGTCACAACGTTGAAACGACATCCAGATTAAATCACCAGACCAAGAGGAATCGAGATATTTGAAAACATAATTTGCTTTGACAAGAAAACTTTTTAGTTGGTTTACACAATGAATTATACTTCAATAGCCAATGCTTTTAATAGCCTACGTTTTAATTGATCATGTGTGGAAGTAGTGAATTGGAATGAGCACGATGTGACATACGCCATACAGTGCGGGATGTATCGGATGGTATGGAGAGAGGATGAGGCAGGTCATCATAAACAGTGAAAACAAAACTGGGGAAAAAACACACGAAAAACACAAAAACACAAACAAACAAACAAACAAACAAACAAACAAACAAACACCACACCAATCAAACAAAACCAGCACCACAACACCAAACAAACTTTCTCAACATTACAGGGTGGTAACGTAATCGTTTGTTTCCTGTATTGCATCAATCAAAAATGAGACGACAGGGTGCCATGCAGCTGCAGGCTTCTTCGTGCGCATAAAACAACTATTATTGAGCTTGCATTTTAGATGGTGGAACTATTTCTTTCTTTCTTCGGTTGTTGTTATCGTCGTGTTCTATTCAAATAAATCAACGGAACCTGCCAAAGTGACAGAGAAACATTGTCCAATAATGTAATGTAATAAATATTTAATTACTGTCATGGGCCTTCAGGACCTGTGGATGGGCAATTGCTGCTTCATGCATTATTCAGGTATTGGAAGTAACGGGCACAGTTTGTATTCGATATAATTGGAATATAACTCACATGTGAATATTATAGTACACGAACACACGACAACATTTGAGCCAAACAACTTTAGATTCAGCTTACTTTATCCACTATGCCTATTGAAACCTTAAAGGATTTTTGATACCTTTTGTAGAAACAGTTTTGGCCATGAAATGATCGAATGGATCCCTATCTAACTGAGAATGGCTTCCATCATTATTTGCAAACCAAGTTTCAAAGTAAATTTGTGGACGTTGTGTTTTGTGTGGTATGAAAAAGACCCAAACCCCTTTAACAAAACCTGAGACTCAACAACGAAAATGTGACGTAGGCAGAGACTTGCCCAATCAGATGGCAGTGGACAGGAGGCGATTGAGGATGCGTCTTGACAAGATTTGTGAAATACCTTTGCAATGAAGTTTGTTTCATTGTTTTTGACTCATTCATTGCATTATTGTAATTCTTGAAGATTTGACTCTATGATATTTTATATTAAACAATGTAAACACATACGTTTTATTACAATGACCCTTCTGCCCGATTGTCTCTGTTTTTTCCCCCACCAATTTGTTCCCTGTCTGTTCACCCAAATTGGTATAAGTATGCGCTGGATGGTTCGAGATTGGCCCTAAATTCACTGTTCGTGGTCTTCAAGATAAATTGGACTATTTAAGTGTAGTGTGGCACAGGACAATGAATTTTCGATCTGGATGATCAATTATTGTTAAACAATAATTTACAGTCCACAATTGTTTTGGTCACAGGGTTTAAAAAACAAGTTTTTCAAATTGAACGTTTAGGCAGAAGACAGTTAGTAGGATTTTAAACTTGCATGGTGGACGATGATCAGAGCTACTGATAGAAACGTTGAGTTGAAACCTATGATTCTTTTCAAAACCACCCCAACTCAACCCACCCAAACCTTTACTATATTAAAAGAGAATGATTGGGCCTACTTTATGCCAAACTAACCCTAACCCTGGGAAAACAGCAAACACAACGGTAATATAAAAGGGTACAACACGGAAGTGGGAATGTGTTAGAAGCTTTAGAGAGTCAGCAGGTAATTATGGGAGGGTCCCAAGTGTGTCATCACTTATTTTATGGGAATTAGACACTGTCGGTAATTATTCGAAAAATTTGGCAGAAAAACTTACTTGAATTGAATTGAATTGAATTGAATTGTTTATTCGTCAAGTATATAAAAATACATGAAATTTTAAATCCTTTTGTACGGCAACACATAAAATATTGAAATGCAAAAATTTCACAAGTTAAACCACAATACCACAGAAAACAATAACCTGAATAAATAAAATAAAAATATAAAACTCATTAAAATTTATATTTTTATTTTATTTATTAAGGTTATTGTTTTACTTGGTAACAAGCAATGGAGAGCTGTTGATAGTATAGAACATTGCTGTTGATAAAATTTAGGTTTAATCAGCTATTCAAATGCTGGCTAATCTTGTTATATCAAAACAGTCAAGCGGAAAAACAGTTAATATTTCGTAACCACAAAAACAAAATATCTTGATAGTATAATGCAATCTTAAAGGGAAGGTACACTATTGATAATTGTCAAGACCAGTGTTTTCACTTGGTGTATCTCAAAACTTGCATAAAATAACAAACATGTGAAAATTTGAGCTCAATTGGTCATCGGAGTTGGAAGAAAATGATGAAAGAATAAACACCCTTGTTGGACAAATTTGTGTGCTTTCAGATAGGAGTAAAAGACTTCTAGCTAGAAGTATTTTATTATTTTAGTGAGAAATTACCCCTATTTCAAAATCATTCTTTGCTACTTCGGAGGGAGCTGTTTCTCACAAAGTTTTATACTATCAACAGCTCTCCAATGCTCGTTACCAAGTCAGTTTTTAAGTTATATTTGTTTTGACTGATTACCAAACATGTAGCTTCCCTTTAACATATGAATCGGTGGTCTAGCTCGGTTTCTATGGCACATTCTCTAGAATGACAAAGGTCATTGGTTCGAATCTAACCCCAGGGTATATACTGCCTAAAGGTTGCTAATTAATTAAAATAATTGTTAGCATACAACTTATTTAGTAACGAGCATTGGAGAGCTGTTGATACTATAAAACATTCTGAAAAACGACTCCATCTGAAGTTACGTAGTTTTTGAGAAAGAAGTAATTTACCACTAAAATATTTGAATTTGATTTCAAGACATCATTATTATATTTTGAGGTCCCGAAATCAAGCATCTGAAAGCACACAACTTTGTGTGACAATGGTATTTTTTCTTCCATTATTATCTGGCAACGTCGACGACCAATTGAGTTCAAATTTTCTCATGTTTGATATTTCATGCATACAATATTGGGATACACCAAGTGAAAAGACTGGTCTTTGACAATTAGTGCCTTTAACACATCGATTTGAAAAAAATCAAGATATATTTTGTATACATCCACGGTGCAAAATAAGTATATGTTATATATTTTGTAGCTACATGCCTGTAGTTTTGATTTGCAGTGAAACCATCTGTGTCTCTAGTCTTGACAAATAAAGGTAATTGGATCGAAGCGTTTTATTTGAGCATATACCCAATTGGTGGTAAGGCGAGAACTGCAAAATAGGAAAACGAAAACAACAAGTCGACGTTTTAAACACTTACTTAAAACCGGATAAAACGTTCAAGAACTAGCACAAAACCAAACACCATGGGCGAAGCTAAGGCTCTGGTACCATTTTTAGGGGAAAGAGGTGTGCCATTTCTTAGGGGGCATTTATGACCAATAACAAATGTAGATCTACTTTCCCTTTGACCCTTTTTAAAATAATCCCGTTTCCATAGCTGTGTTATGCCGTGTACAAGAAATCGTAAGATAAAACTGCTAGGGGGTAAAATCAAAATCAATGTATGGGCCTATAAAAGTTCAACAATTCTCAAAACATTGTGCAATATTTTATTCTGATGAATTTTAATTTCAAAGGGATCACACCCCACCCCTCCCTCCAACCCCAATCGAATCGGTATCAAGTAGTCTCTTCCCTAGCAAATTACAAAAACGACTCCCTTTACATAAGCAATAGGCCTATACGAAACAGATAATGTTTAGCAGAGCGACGCTCTCCCGGGTGTTGTATATGATCGCTTTTCTTTAATCTTTCCTGTTAACAACTTTCCAAAGTCAAACACCCAACAACTACAACATCATCATCATCATCATCCTCTTGATCCACCAGGGGGGACGTAGAGCCGCCCAACCCATGCGCTCTGCTGCTGACTGCCACAGCTGCCCGGCCCGGGACTCAAAGTAGAAACAAGTACAACCCGGTCCAAAAAATCACCCCACAATGTCGATTTCACAAAGGACTCATCTTATCTCGAGTTAGGACGAGTAACTCGTCCTAAACTAGGATTAATCTTAAGGTCTGCATGCAACAGTGCAGAGTCGGGACTCATCCTAAGTCCTAAGATTAATCCGAAGTTAGGAAGAGTTATGTGAAATCGACAGCAGGTCATCGTTTATTATATATAACAGATCTACGTTATTTATTTCGACACTAGATGTTTGCAAATTCATTTAGATGATCCGTGCGTGTTTCAAATATATAGCTGTGAGAACAATGTCACCCCACAGAGTAATTTACAAACAGTTTAAACTGGCCATAAACAACCGTTTTACTTGATGACTGTCTAACAGAACAAAATCACTCAGTCTGAGACACGAACTGGCAATATGTGATGTGAAGTTGTAGCTCTTTCATACATGGATAAATAAAAAATGAATATGGAGAAGTGAGCTTAAACAGTTTTTATAAAAGATTACTGCAGTATGCCTGATGCAAAATCAACATCTACCACATAGTTATTCAGTGCCGTGAATGGTGTTTAAAAACACTGTTTAAATAAGTTGTTATCTTGTTATAACCGAATTCAAACTAGATGACTTGAAAAGAAAAGCTGCACTAACACTTGAAGGGTATTGTTACTTCTTTATTTTATTTTATTTTGTGGATAACTTTCCGTATGGCGCCACCACTTTTTCACTCATTTTTACAAAAAGGGATATATCAATCAGGTAAATTAGATACTATATTATTTTATTTCGAATGAAAAAGTGGTGGCGCCATACGGAAACTTTTCCTATTTTGTATATAAGTGGTTTATTTTGCATTAACTCTTTTTACACAGATGTCAACGATCTTATTACAATGCGACCACAACATTATTAACTGTGTAATGTTTTCCAACCATCTTTGGGATCATAGTTGGCCAAAGTGAACATAATAAAATGCAAACGCAGGCACAAACTCCGTGCTTAGGTTATTATTATTTTTTAATTTTAACATGGGACAAAAACTCACCGGTACAGCATTCAACCCTATCCACAAGAAAATAGCCGAGGTAAGGTGGCCGGCACACACGCGCCTCTGGAAGACAGACCACGAGAGTGTGTGCCCCAAGTGGGTTTATACTGTGAATAGGATTTAATTACGTAATAAAACATTCCAACTTAAACTATGCGCGCAAGATTGAGTATCATTGAACTAAATACCATACAATTCATTACAATGCTGAACATTTCGAGCACAAAGGGGTAGTTTATGGGAGGAGTTTTGAAAAGCTTCTAAAAGTTCGGATCCATTAGGCCATTTTTCGGATACAAATGTTTTGTTTCTACAAGGGTTTTGGTTCAATAAATTGATTAAAGGGAAACTTTCCGTACCCTGCCACCACTTTTTCACTCATTTTTACAAAATGGGAATTGTATCATTCAGGTAAAATAACGCATGAAAACGAGGTGGCATGATACGGAAACGTTTTTCCGGATTGAAATACTCACCTCTGATTAAATTAAAAAGTATCTTTGATGAGACTCCGTCCCTTTTGTCATCTTCTTCTTCCGCGGACCAGGAGTAGAGGGCTTCTTGGGGCTCATCCCCCGGGGAAGGGTAGCGGCCCCGGTCCGCTGGGGCTGGCCCGTCCATCTCCTCATTCTGCGGGCGTTGCCAAATTACCTTGCTCCGCATCCAGCTATCCCCTGGCCGTCCAAACCAAATACCTTGAACACCGCTGCAGATGCATAAAACTAGACACAAATACGCTAGTGAAAGCGCACATGGTTTTGTCGTAAAATTTCTCATTGGTGTAAATTGTCACTTATCAGATGATGAAAGAAAAAATAGTGTGGAGAGGAAGAACTCCTGAACATTCGCGTCTGTTGAGATTTGTAAAACTTCTTTAGTGACGGTAAAGTGAGCAAGTTTTTATATACGACCATCCACAACAAGCAAGCCCACGCACTGTGTGTTGTACATACACGTGATTTATTTAGTGACTTTCCTGAGAGGATACGTATACGAAGTTAATATTGATATTAATATGATAATTTATTAAATATGCATCAAGGTGATCTATTGCACAGGAATCGATGTGAAACAGTTTTGATACTGTCCATACTCCGTCAGCCGTTTAAAAATTCTACGATTTGACTATAGCGACTAAACGTATGCTAAAAGATTGTATGCCTACAACATTGGTTTTCGGTTGGTCAAGGTATTTTATGAGAGGGTGTTTGAAATCTTTGCTTATGTTGTAAAAAGTAAACTCTGACACTTGATGCGTTGTTTTTAAACTATAGTATAAGGCAAGCTTGATTTCTTTAAGGGGTAAACACATACAAAATGTGATTAAACATCGCGTCATAAAGCTGCTGAGCAGAAAATGCTGCGTGATTTCTTTGCTAAGCAGAACAAATAAGCGGGGCACAAGTCACCACAATTTAAGTTGAATGCAATTTTGGCTGGCAACCTGTTTTTGTTCAGCAATACTTTTCTGTGCTTACAGGCTTTTGGAAACTGGGCCCTGATCATCTTATAATTAAAGTCAATTTTGAGAAATCACTAGTTGCAAGGTTTTGTTGGCTGTCGACATTTAACAGCCCAATGCCTTTGCAAGTGCATGCTATTATCGTTCTATTACGGTAGGTAGACCCATTGATTGTATAATGCTTAATGGAACCGAATATGCCTCAAAAGTACGTAACTCTTTAAGGCCGCGGGCAGTGAAGAAACCCACGAAGACAAGAAGAGGAAGTCATGTTTAAGCTAAAGACGAGATTCAAATATACCTATATAGAGGGTTTGCAAAGGATCAGAACATGATGCCAAACACAAACCTTTGGGTTCGGTGTACTTGTGTGTCTTTTACACAATTGTATAGGCCTATACCAAGTTTTACATGTCTATGAGCTAAATGCTTTGAGGCAACGGCGATTTATTTGACAGTGTTTTGTTCTTCGAAATCCACGGTTGTTTTCTGTATTGCATGCATGTAAGGATTGAAAATGACAATAAGATCACAATTTAGCTAAAGCAAACCCGTAAGATAAGCAACAACCCAGTAAAGTACAGATTTAAACAAAATTCAGCAAGCACTTTATTTTGACTCCAATCTAATAAATGTCTTTTAGAGGAAGACTAAATCCTAGTTGACATTCTCGAATAGCCTCTTGAAGATGCTTTAACGAGGGATAATCATTCAGGATATGTCAGATTAAATTGAAGTAGGCTCTTTAGATGTATAGCAACGAGTAGAATTATTAAAACAAATCAGTACATAAACATCCGTATGGGAAAAAAAGGAAAAACAAGGATTCGAAACATCCACTAGTTATTCATCTTTAGTCACTATTAAGAGTTCTACATATTAGAAAACCATAGCCACAAAGGCTGGACAATAATTGTTTTCCTTTGTGCTGATCTGTTGTACTTTTATATTATAGTTAAAAGAATCTGGTTGGTTTTCAAATCAAACGGAACAACACAATACTGTGGCCTATAGGAGGTAGTGCCATAAAGCTAGTTTATACTTTCCGTGAATGCGATACGAATTTTGACGTCACAAAAACGCAATGATTAAAGGCACTGGACACTATTGGTAATTGTCAAAGACTAGTCTTCACAGTTGGTGTATCTCAACATATGCATAAAATAACAGACCTGTGAAAATTTTAGCTTGATTGGTCGTCGAAGTTGCGAGATAATAATGAAAGAAGAAAACACCCTTGTAACACGAAGTTGTGTGTTTTCAAGTTATTCAACTACATTACCGCGTTTATGAAACAGTCCTTAGAAATCGTGTTGTAGTTGATTAATTTATTGATAATTGATTGAATTTATTCGGATATAACATCAGCAAGAACATGCCAAAAATACATAAACAAGACAATGAAATAAACCAAAGTTATGGTAATTCATCATCACTGATTATAAATCTTGAAAGAGTTGACTTTGCTTCAAGTGATGTTTTTGATAACTGGTCTTTGAAATGCAGTCATCTTTGAAAATAGTGTTCTGATTCTGTGAATGCGTATGCCCAACAAGATAGTAAGAAGTGGCAGGCCTATTAATATTGTTTGAGTGGATCAACTTTTCTGAAAACCACTGCTGCACCATCGAACTAAACCGCCCGTGCAAAATCAACATTTCTTAAGGCAACTACGTGACTTGCTATTGATCTGAGCCAACTTGTTATAGCAAAGGGATCGTTCCGTAATTTGCTTTATTTGATGGAATCAATGCAAAGAGTAAACTGAATAATGATTATTTTACCTTTGTTTTGCTTTTTGCCAATGTAGAGGCACAAAAGGTAATCATAGTTGGAGACACGGGGTAAGCGCACGCTGCAGTGTGAACAAGATGATGTTGGACCCGTGTCCAAAACGGAGATTTTTCGTAGGGTGAAAAGGCCTATCGGTTATATTTTGTCTTCCGGTTAGAAAATTGCAATACGTTTTAAAGCAGGATTCGAACCCAACCATTTGTCTTTTTTTATCGTCATCTTAATTTCTATCTAAATGTCATTATCACATCACTATAATGCAATTTACACTGCAAGTTTGAGCTTAGATGCTATATCCACTTAAAATGAGAAACAGCTATCCAAAATAGTGACAGTGTGAGATTTGAACCGCCTGCAAAACTTTAGAAGTGTATCCTTATATGAATAAATCACATTGCGTGCTAAGGGGAAAATGAATACATTAGATTCAAACCATGGAGCTAACAAAATATATAGCCAGATTTTCAAACAATAAAGATTGTTTTCATCAACGTTTATTATCATCTTCAACGTATAGAAAAGTCAGATTAAATACTTAAAAAAAAAACCAGAGTCAATGACGTACAGACCCGGTGACCGTAAGGTGGCCATTAACGTATAGAGAGCGGTCTAACGCGCCGTGTTCCTTTCCTTTGTAATTTGTTTTGTCCCACCTCAGGCAAACACTGTCATTGATCAAGATGGAAATATTCCACTCTGTATCTGCCCGAAAGATGGACTCTAATTGCCGGTAAATGACTGCCTTTGGGGGGAAAAGGGGGAAATGTTACGGACTCTTTTGTCATATCGGTACAAGTTTCCTGCCGATTGGGGGAAGGGCTGAGTGTGATGACCTTTTCAAATTACCAGTATTGAAAGAACTCAGAGACAAACTTGTTGTATGAAAGGAGACAGACTCAAGAGTCTTTGGGTGATATCCTTGTACAATGAATGCCAAGACAAGTGCACTGAATGCCTTGCTCGCCAGTAAAGTGCTCGGTACCGTCATTTAGCATATTTTTTGTCTATACCCTTTTTAACGAGGACTCCCAGCCATTGGGCCAATGAAGGTAATTTTTCGTTCATCCACCACAAGACATCATAATACAATATGGCCGTATATATGGCTCCATCCATATTATTCATCAGTTTTATTTTTATTTGTATACCACTTATTAGACAAGATTTGCCATAAAGATACAAATAACAACAGTGTTTTCATGACACTGGGTTCTTCGCTTTTTTTCGCTCAGATATAAGTTTCACGTAGCATAGGCCTATACAAAAAAATCTATCCAGTCATAATTTCACTACTACGCTCAAGTCTTTCCTCATCTTCTGCTGTCGAGTCATGGGAATGATAACAAAATTCCCAAATGATTCATGAAAGTGCTGCTCATAATTATGTAGGTTGCTATAGTTTCAATCGAATAGAGAATAAAACTGAAGTGCTTGTCTTTAAATAAATCATACCAGCACCTTCGGTGGGAATAGAACCGGCGACCTTGAGAAGATGTCTCTGCCATAAACAACAACCTGAATGTCGACGAGATGCCATAGTCGCATATTCTCGCATAGCAAAAGGAAAGCACTCGAGGGACAAACTAGCATCAAGTGTTTATCACGTATGACTGGAGCTCATATTCAGAGCGCTACTTAAGTAGAAAATATTGTTGACAATTTTCTGCTTAACGAAGTGAGTAGGATACCAGTCAAAAATTGTAATCGTAACTTATTCTGGTAGTCATGTAGATGTGCTTACTCTTTCTGTTTAAGCAGCTCTATGCATTGGGCCCAGGCAGTGCAGGAAATACACACACATAAGCTTGATATGCCTGCAACCGTTGACCTCCTATTGTCCCTCTTTTGTTTATACTCTTTTCCAACAGCTCACATTGGTTTTGTATACGTTTTCTAACTCTTTTCCAACAGCTCACATTGGTTTTGTATACGTTTTCTAACTCTTTTCCAACAGCTCACATTGGTTTTGTATACGTTTTTAACTGTGGGGCTTACCGTGGACCCTATATTGCCCTCTTTTGTTATAGGTCTTTGGTTTAAATCTTTTTTTTTTAAAAATTAAAAAAAGAGAAATTGAGTGAAGCTGGATTTGAACCAACGACCTCTGGATATCGGCGGTCTACCAACTGTAATATAGTCCCATGCTTTTGATTTTGTTTTTTGTTTTGAGGGGGTCTCCCTTTGTAGTTCGGGGTGATATTCAGAACAAAGATATTGATCCAGTCAGTTTCCCTTGTGGTTTATAATTTGATAATTTATAGGAACAGCCTTGCTGGAGGAATATTAGATATTTATCTCTAACATTCATAAAACTTTAATTGTGTAATCCAGATAACCCAATGGCCGTTTAATAGGTAGTAATATTTCATATTCAAAGCAGGATCATGCAATGACGCACGTGAAACGACCAAATTGCTTAATTCTCAAATAATTCATCTTCGTGTATAGGCCCTAAGCTTGTGTCATTGTTGCAAATCAACAACCCGCCTACATACCGTTCAAATATGGGCACATTTTGCTGAAAATGTGCGTTGAAGTATAGGACGTCCTTAGCAACTATCTATAGCAACAGTCGTAGCCGTAGCTGAAGCCGCTTATTCAGATAAGGCCTGAGTGTTAGAGAATAAAGAAAACCACATAAGAAGGGAACATGAGACATTCTATGTTTTCTACAAAGTTATTCAAAAGAGAAAAGGTTAAATCAAAATGTATCCAAACGCTAGGTGTCTGCTATAGTGTGATTTCCTACACTCCATATGCCATTGGTCTCGTGTGTTGTGTTAAAGACACTGGACACTATTGGTAATTGTCTAAGACCAGTCTGCTCACTCGGTGCATCTCAAAATATGCATAAAGTAACAAACCTGCGAAAATTTGAGCTCAGTTGGTCGTCGAAGTTGCGAGATAATCATGTAAGAAAACACACCCTTATCACACGAAGTTGTGTGCTTTCAGATGCTTGATTTTGAGACCTCGAAATCTAATTATGAGGTCTCGAAATCAAATTCGTGGAAAATTGCTTCTTTCTCGAAAACTACGTTACTTTAGAGGGAGCCGTTTCCACAATGTTTTATACTACCAACAGCTCCCGATTACTCGTAATACCAAGTAAGTTTTTATGCAAATAACTATTTTTAGTAATTACAAAATAGTTTCCACTGCCTACGTATCGCTAAGAGAAGGGGTTCGCCCCCGTGTTCATGGCAGTGGCTGCTGAATACGTCGTCACAAGTCCTTTATGGTGTTACATAATTGGGTCTCAGAATTCATAACTTCCAAAAACCTATCTTTTTTTTTTTTGGGGGGGGCGTGTATACTAAGCGCCTTGAGTACCTTGTTGGTAGATACGCTACAAGACTTCGATATAAGTACTTTTATTATGCCAGACATTCTCTGCATCCTACAGACACATTAGCAAAATCGGCGTCTTTGGTTATAAGAGCCAGAGAGTGCAAGTAAATCATCCAAGCATTCATCGCATCTAAACTTGACTTCTGTATCGGCCTACACACTTATTGTTAACACTGACTCATCTACAATCCGCACAGAACGACGCAACACGTCTCTGTATTGGCACTAAAACATACGGCAGTTTTACCCCCGTCTTAAACTAAACCGGCTTCCTCTTAATTCACAAAATTCAATTCAAATAATTCCTAATCAAATTCAAGGCACTACATGGTCAATCCGCAAAAAGCTAAAGTCGTCTCCTAAAGACCGTACTATAAGAGCTCGATTTCACAACGCACCATAAAAGATGAGTTGCCGATATTGACATTATAGGATATGTATTGTGATATTATACTTTGCTTAGCAGTTAAGATGATTCTCTGCTATTAGATCAATCTTAGCTCTTTATGAGTCTGAGATCATCTAGCAGTATGCTCGTAATTGTACCCCAGTTTCGCTGGTTCAGTTACAGAGGACAGCCCATTGCAGGCAGACTTTTGAATTCACCAACTGAAAACCGAACCGTGTATGAAAACACGAACTAATGTCTTCAAGCAGCAACAGATGCTACATGTTATAAAACGCTTGCGCGTTCCTTGACAAAAATGATGAAGTGTTAACAATAATGACATGATAACCTTTCCATATCGTATTTCCACCATGCAAAGTTTCAAATCCTACTTAATAATGATATACGCCTGAACATTAGTGCACTGCCCTTTTCACTGTTGCTTTGATTTTTGAAGAGGTGTCAATCTAAGAATGTTGTATGTACATTATTTTGTGTTCTGCCACCCTACAATTGCAATCAGTCCTTCTTCACTTTTCCACAGCTTCTTGTCCTCTGCGAGTATTCCAAGTATCTCAGTACAGTGTCCTCTAGCATCCGCAGCACATTGCCTATGTGGAGATACTTTGTTGGTCCACTTCCACTGACAGTGTTTTTTAAAGCCATTACTCACCCAAATCTCTCTTTCTTTTTCTTTAACTGGGGGAAATTATTATGTTTGGGCATGGCTTTGGGAAACACTGTTCCTTTTTGGGGGCCGGGAGGGGGTGAAGGTGGGTCAATTCCTATACTTTAAAATTAACCGGGTCAAAAACATTGACCCGGATTATAAGTCCCCGTGCGCAGTGACCCAATATCCGGGTCACTTTGACCCGGATTCCGTGTCAAATGACCCTTCAAACTGATGCAGAATCCAAGTTAAAATCCCATTCCTTATCAACCAGTTTCCGGATCAACCTGACTCAGAAATTGGTCAGGCCCCCCGTATTGTGCATGTCGTGTACTTCCGAACGATACACCCGCCCACATCATCCATATAGGAAGGGGGAGGGGGGGGCTTAGATACAAAATCCCCCTTCAGAACAACTGGAACGGGACCCTTCGTTTCTGTCTCTTTTAAGATTCCAGACACCCAAGGGACGCAAGGTTGGTGACTTCTTGGGTGCCTTAGGCACTCTACTCTCAATGTATTATCAGGCTTTTCATATTAATTTGTGTGTACTATTATTGATGATTTTTTTGTATGAGAAGTTATACTTAATGACGTTATTTAACTGTAAACACCAGTGAGTGAACAAACAGTTCAATTACCAATTAATAAGACTTTAATAAGTTGTTTGTCGATAAACGACCAACTACGGGGTGGGATTGAGTGTCATGATTCAGTTTCTGACACTGCGAACCCACACAACCGATTACTGGATCCTGAGGGACTGTCGCCCATGCATGCTGGTTTATATAAATAAAAAAAGGGCATCATTACGTCACGAATCGTCATACGCGGTTCTAATCTGCAGATTAAAAATGGGTATATACGTGTGTTCCATAATCTCAAAAGTATAATTCTGGTGATCGTCTGTTTCAATACTGACGTCACTATTTTGTAAGTAGATATGACTGACATAAATGTAAAATAGATTGACATTCGGGAGATTCCAATGTGGGCTTCGACTTTGCATTCCACGAGGGAATCAAAAAATGAGAACGGCGTAAGATAAGAAGACATTGGAATATCGATTCGAAATGTTGGTTTTAAAGGCATGGTCAACTTCGGAAATTGTCAAATACCAGTATTCTCACTTGATGTATCCAAAAATATGCACTTAAAATTACAAACCAGTAAAAACTTGATGGGCGCAGTTGGTCATCTAATTTGCAAGAGAAGCACAATTTGAGTGATTTCAGGTGCCTATTAAAAGGCCTAAGGCTAGAAGTCTTTTAATATTTGAGAGAGAAATTACCTCTTTCTTTAAAAAACTAGAACTTTACTCAGAGGGAGCCGTTAATCACAATGTTTTATACTATCAACGGCTCTCCGTTGCTCGTTACCAAGATGGTACATTTATTTTGAGTCAAGTGTCCAGGGGTGGATTTCACAAAGAGTTAGGACTTGTCTTATCTCGAGTTAGGACCAGTTACTCGTCCTAACTTAGGACTATCCATGCAATTTGTATATCACCTAGGACTAGTCCTAAGTAAGGACTCAGTGCCTTTTTAAGCCAGCATAAAGTGACCGTATCTCACTGATTTCCTTATACTTCGCCCAGGATCGAGATTTAATCTTCCAAAGCTTCGTGGTTTTGGGTAGTTTGCAAAAAAAACACACGAAACGATCAATCAATATAATACAAGGACATTTCTTCTTAGTCAATGACCAACAAGGTTGCTAATGTGCCAAATGAATCACTGGAGTAGTTCAAACTTTGCTCCTGTATGTTTTCTTCTTCTTTTTAGAAGTTTCTCCCAAATGCGTCTGGTTCTATTTATGTGCCCCGTTTCAATCAGTGTTTCGTTGCCTCTATCGCTTCAGTAGGCATTATATATCAGAACTATACAAATAAATAATTTGATTGAAAACTGAGCTAATGTGGCAGGAGATTCCGTCACCCATAAAGGTGAATTGTGTACGCAAATAAGATTAAATAAGATTAAATAAGATTAAATAAGATTAATCATAAGTAAGGAGGAGTTTGGTGTCATCGACGGCTGGACACTATTGGCAATTGTCGAAGACCATATCCCAAGCACAAAATAACAAACCTGTACAAATATTTGGGCTCAACTGGTCGTCGAATTGCGATTGAATAATGAAAGAAAAGCACCCTTGTTGCATTTCTTTGTGTGCTTTCAGATGCATAATACAAGGCATCAGCTGAATCTTCTATTATTTGAGAGAAATTACCGCTTTCTCAAAAACTACGTTACTACAGATGGAGCCGTTTCTCACTAGGTATATACTGTATACAGCTCTCCATTGCTTGTCCTATCAATTATTTTGAGTAATTACCAATAATAATAATAATGAACCATTTTTGTAGAGCGCATATCACAATCACAGAGAAGTCCCTATGCGCTTTGAGAAGAAAACAAAAGAGAAGTAAAAGTTAATAGAGATGTGAAGTAAATACAAAAGCAAAATTTAGTTGATACAGAAAGAAGTACTGAAGGCTATTGCAAAAATAAATGTGTTTTTAACTTTGTCTTAAATAAATTCACTGTTTGAGCTTGTTTTATGGTGTCCGGAAGACTATTCCATAATTCTGCTGCTGCTGCTGCTGCAAAAGCTCTGGCCCCATAAAATTTAGTAAAAGTCGAGGGACAAACTAAGAGAGACCTGAACTTAGAGCGGATATTACGAACTGGATGATCTTTTTTTTTGGATGAGTTCCTGGAGATAAGTTGGGCCTAAACCTTGCAAACATAAGAAAGTTAATGAAAGTATCCTATACAATAGTGTCCAGTGTCTTTAAAATTCAAACTGACATGCAGCTAGTCAAAATAAACTATACACTGTTTTTGCCACCTTAACCATGGAGCAACCATGCTTTAACTCACCCGTTATGCCTATATAGTATATTAGTGCCGCCGGGTCCAAAATGACCAGTCCAAATACATCAAAATCCGAAACGGGTTAATTCTAAAGATTGACATTTTTGTGTCTTAAAGCAGAACTGAATTACCCGCTCAAGGTTAAACATTCTATGAATAATTACCATCAAAAACAATAGCCTGTAGGTGTGTGTCATCTTATGGCATTTCAGACAATCTCAAAACACATTCCTTGATTTTTGTTTCACAGCTTTGTATGAATTTAAACAGTGAACTTTCTCGTTGCCCCCCCCCCCGTGTCAACGTACAGTATATTAAATTTAGATTAAGATTTAGATTTTATTGTCCACGTAAAAAAAACATAGAAATTTGACATCCACTGGCCAAATACAAGTACACCCAATCAACATCAAACTATATAAATTACAAAATAAGAGAAGTTAGAAATACAAAGCAACAAAAGAGCCGCACAATTGCACCAGCTAAAACAACGCCAACCGGTCACATGTGACGAATGGGTCTCTTTATCCATGCGGTAGAGTGAAGGAGTAAAATATGAGTGACTGTAATTGTTGTTGTTTGTTGGTGTGTTTCAGGAATAATCAGCTTTTTGGCAATGAAACGTTATTTTTTAAATTCTCAAGGGAGTTTCCAACCCGTAGGCCTGAGCAAACAAGAAGGGGGGAAAACTACTTTCAAAAGTCGACTACAAGTTCGGCCATCGGCTCAACATTACACTCCCACGATTAAAATCCAGTCTCTATTTTAAGTATTATACAACAATAATGCATAGTTATTAACCCAAACAGGTGGAAACTTTCACGAAAATAGTCGACAGAAAAGGCTAGAACTACAAATTGTCACTTCATTTTAATAAATTTTTGCTTTTATTTTAACTGAAAGATGCATACTCTGATCATTACAGTTAATTTCCAACCATGGTCTTCTTGCCATTCGTTTCATGTGTATAATATACACCAACGATTGTCACAACATTTAATACGGTAAAATAAATAAACCTATTTGTTCGTTTAAAATTCACACTAATAAACACACTACTGTAAAATCACTTCTTTGCAACATTTAATAAAGTAAAAAATAAAACGAAGGCGTATATGCACAATTACAGCCAAGCAATTAACTCAGCAATAAATATTTCATTTGTTTATATAATACAATTGTTTTTCATCTTCCCAAAAAAATCATGAGTCAAGACTGAGGCTGTGGACGCAAGATAGTTGGACCCCTTTGTAATAATGGTAAAATTAAATAAATTGGACGTATTTTACGTCAAAAAAGGGGTAAAACTATCCTTACTTACATGTGTATTTAATCTGACAAACACGTCTGTATGTGTCACCCCATCACCACCATCTCTTATTATAACTCGGTAACAAACTGTGGAGTTTGATTGGTCGAGAACCAATCACGTGATGTGCAACAACAACGCAAAATTGTATATCGATGGATTTTGGGTTCTGAATGGTCTCGTTTCAATCAGAATCCTTCGGCATAACCTAACCAACACCCGAATCATTATCACTTAAAAGATTGTCTGGCATCCATGTGAACAATGGTATTATAAAGATATATTTATTGTAGTACTGAATCTATAAGAAAAAACACCTCAGATGTGGCAACGATTTGTGACGGATTATTCGGTAGATTATTTTATTCGGTAGACCTATTATGGTTAACTATAAATCATGTGACATGACATGTGACATGACATGTGACACGACATGTGATACGACATGTGACATCACATGTTTACAAAAGAGCCACAAAGACTGGAATTTCTGCAAGAACAGTTTGTAAACAGCCCAATAAAAGAAAACATTACATCTTTTATTTTATGGAGATTGCCCTGTATGGTTAACAACTCGATATGAAGAAAGAGGCATATGCAGTTGCCTCCATTCACTGGTAATTGCCTTGGTGCCCTTAAAATGCTCAAGTAGAAATTTACAATTTCCTCAAAGGGTTCCAAGGAGAGAATGCCTTGGTGCTCTTGCCCTTCCAAAAAGAACATACAGGTCTGAAGGGGGACACATCCCAAAACTTATTTGGATGTTACTTTTTAGAACTCTTGGATTTGTGTTGAAATTCTCACACAAACTGTAACATTTCCCTCATGACTTGTGCAGTATCTTGCCTGCCAGAGAATGCATTGGAATGTACAAAAGCACTATTTTGTAAACAATGTCACACGGTTTATAGCATAAAACCAATAATGCTGGCTATCTATTACAAGCCTTGGCAATATAAACAAAATATTAAAGTCCATGTAATACATAAAACAGCAAAATTGACATTATGAAGAAATACAGTTTCAAACAATGATAGTTACCCTACAATGAATCGGTGATGCTGTGTGCATGCCATACAGCAAATAGCACAAAGCGTAAACAAATCAACAGAAATTTGTTTTATATTATTTTTGCCAAAGCTCAGTGGTCCAATTCATTCTTGATTTGATATAAGTTGTACACATACTATCTCTCCCCTGTTCATAAACTGGTGGTTTTTGTAAGGCACTTTTTAAAATGGTAATGTATAGATGTACATGTATAGTGAACTATTCACTAAAACAGTGTAATAAAAACCAACATAATATGCTAAAACAAAACAAAATACAAGACTGTACAAGGCAAGTTGAGCTAGATTATATGAACCATTCCTTATTGCCATTTGACACTTTTACAATCTAAACATTCCATCAAATTTTCTTATAAATAACAACCGAGGCAATATTTAAAATCTATTACTCTTGACTCTGGAGAACAAGATAAATGTGATAAAACCAAAATGAAACATATTTTATATACCTTTGTTTTGCTACTCTTTAAAATGGTGATGATCGTTATCAGTGCATTGTAGTTTATGAAAACTCAATCTTAATGGTCAAAAAACTACTTTCTGCCAAACCGTTTTTTTTTTTCAGTTAATTAAAATTTATCTCAGGACAAATGAGCAAACTAAACAGTTGGACCACACACTTGCTGGTCACCTTGCTATTTCTGGATGTGGGCCTAAAGGTTTAAACCTGATGAATGATGATTTAGATTTAGGTTTTACGATTTGAAATGTAAAGAGGCCCTTTTTCTACCCCTACAGTTGTGGTAAAGTGTTTATTTTTGTATTTAAGAAAGCCAGGTAGGACACTTAATCACTACAAGTAAACAGTTAAAGGCAGTGGACACTATTGGTAATTACTCAAAATAATTATTAGCATAAAACCTTTCTTGGTGACGAGTAATGGGGAGAGGTTGGTGGTAAAAAGCCTTGTGAGAAACGGCTCCCTCTGAAGTGGAGTAGTTTTCGAGAAAGAAGTAAATTTCAACGAATTTGATTTCGCGACCTCAAGTTTAGAATTTGAGGTCCTGAAATCAAGCATCTGAATGCACACAACTTCGTGTGACAAGGGTGTTTTTTCTTTCATTATTATCTCGCAACTTCGACGACCAATCGAGCTCAAATTTTCACAGGTTTGTTATTTTATGCATATGTTGAGATACAGCAAGTGAGAAGACTGGTCTTTGACAATTACCAATTGAATAGTGTCCACTGGCTTTAAACCTCTAGAAGTTACTGCTTATAAGAAAACAGAGCAGCTTCTGTTCAACTATTTTGAAAGGGTGATTTTCTTAAGCCCGGCAGCATTTCTAGAATTTCATATTTTCTTGTATTGATTCCGATGTGTTTTGATTTGGTAGGCATGTAGACTTGAGGACAAGTCGTTAATGGTCTGCCGGGATGAGATAGTCGAGTCGTGGTGGTGGCGTAATGATCAAGTTTTCTGCGATCGAATACTGCTCTCGCATGATCAATGCTCTTGCAGGAAGCTGCTGGCTGCCGAATACTCGCAGAGCGCTAATGCAGTAGTCTGAACCGAGGTAGTAGTCTTGCGAGAGCATTGCAAGTGTCGCGAGAATTGCTGTGATAACGACTTGCCAACAAGTCTAGTAGGCATTGGGTTAGAGTGGTGTAGCTCAACAGCCTATTCTACCTATGTAGTACCTATCCATGCAGTTCAGTTTCTGATTTCAGTCATTTTCTCTTCATGCATCGATGCTTCACTCATCCAATTCATAAACATGAACTAAAATTTAAACAATTAACAAATTTGCATTAATTAGTCTATGCATTAAAAGTAAGTGTTTTTTTTAACCTACTGTAGCCTACATACCTAACACAATAGCTTTACTTTAAATAGATCCAATAGCTCAGCAGAAATACAAGTTAAAATAATAATAGAGGTTTAACTGAAAGTAGTTGGGATACTTTGTGTTTAGAAAATCAAGTGAAAAACTATTACAATATCTATTTCATTCAAATCAATTTCTTTCAATCACAATATAATTTAAATATAAATAACAACATTTATTCATTATAAATCTTATTATATATTTTAAATAAATCTTCATACAATTTTATGATTAATCTCACAACCTTGTAAGCAGATGGCAAAGACAATGTCTCGTTGTGGTTTCTTGTGGTACCTTATTGGTTCCTGTGGTTCCTTGTGGCATAAACGCTAAAATAGTTAGTATTTGAACTAATATAATTCTTGAAATTGTAAACACTGCACCAAACCCTTCAGTCAGATATTACTCAAATACTGAGAAACATTTAACATAAATTTTAACAAAGTAAATACAAAAATCGTTGTATGTTCACTTTGCAATCTGAAAATTGTATAATCTATCTTCCACTGATGATGCTTATCGCAAGTAGCAGAGCTCAATTTCATAGAGCTGCTTAGCAACAAATAGTTTCTTAACAATTTTCAGAAATGAGCCGGATACCAGTCACACATTGTACATGTGACATGTTATTTTGGCGTGTAACCATATTCTGGTAAGCATATTTTGTTATGCTCAGCTTATTTTGTGTTAAAGCAGCTCAGTGAAATTGGGCCAAGGTGGTTTTGCCAAGCACCCATATGCTCATCTGAATTCCAATCTGCTAGCCTAGAAGTGGCAGCAGATTTGTCAATACTACCACTAGGCACTAATGTACTTCAGCTTGATCCTAGAACAGTATGCATACTGTGAAGTACATGTAGCTGTAGTTCTACACACAGTCCCAATGAATGATGTACCTTATCTTGGTTCTAGTGAAGCACAAATATCAGTAACAATGCATTTTTTCACATCACTTATGTGTGCGGCATATCTTAAATCTTAAAGAACAAGTATACCAAAAGCAATAGATTTTCTCAAACGTTTTATCCTACATGTATTTGAACTTTATAAAAAAAAAAACATACGAACATTCTGCGAAAACAGCACCAAATTATGAGGTCAGGTTTTCCTGAAGGCAAACAAAAATCACAGTTGATGCTTTGTCAAGGAAATATTTTTTGCTTACTCATTCATGATTTGTAAAATCCAAACAACATTTGAGGGAAACATTCTGCAAAACAGCAGTTTTTCAGGAGGGCAGATTTGACGGGGCAAATAGTATCTGCCAAAAGGCAGTATTACAGGTGGCAGATTTCTCAGGGCAGTTGGTTACTGTCTGTATAAAAAAGTAAGCTTACACATTAAACATGGTTATTTTACCTTTCCGCTCTTCACAACCATGGATCATAATTTTTAACAATGCATCATAAATTTAAATACTGTTTCTTGTTGATTTCATCATAATATACATTCTTGGCATAAGGCTACTTGCCCTTTGATGTAAGTTCTGCACGGACAGATTCGTCTCAAATCTTGATCCTGTCCAGCGCAGCTAAATAAAAGGCTATTGGTTTGTATTTTACAGGATGATAATACTGGATTGATTGCTGGCACATACACCTCATCAACTTCATCCACAGTCTTGCACTCTGCACCAAACTTTCTGTAATATAAGAAAGAATTAAAACAAATCAACAAATTAAGTACAAATGGTAGCCTAAACACTTTGAGGTTTGTGAATTACGCCAGAGAGTGGCCTTGAGTCAATATTCTGATCGCTGCTTCTGTACAACCAATACCTGTCCTTATCCTTGCGTATAAGGACAGGGTACCAGTCTAGTCCAACGGGAGACTTTTGATGACACTAGGTGGCAGCAGACTTACCAGGTAAATTTCTACTGTTTCCGTATATCTTAGCATACACACATTACTAAGAACAATGGATTTACCAGGTAAGTCTGCTGCCACATTGTGCCATCAAAAGTCTCCCATTGTTTAAACTAAGAGTGATATAAAATTCAAAGCATTTTCTTCGCTGAAGTTTCTGCTCATTTGATTTTTTTTAAAGTAATTATGGTAGCGATACACCTATACCGTCAACATGTTGGAAATGAAAAAACAGCAGATTTTGCGCCCTTTTTTCATGGTCAGTTGACCAGCTAATGTGAATGTTCACCTGTACATTCCATTGTGAGGTATGCACCTACTGTTCTACTCTTTGTTTCCCGTGTACGAGGGACAGATGGTAATGGAATTCATGCTCAAAATCTCCATTTTTCTAGGGGTTATTGTGAATCCCTGATTCCAGACCTTTGTCCGTTTGCCATAACAAAAATTGGCTTACATTAATGGACAAGCTGCCACCTCCATTTATCATTAAGTTGGAGTGGTAAAAGATTCCAGCAGATCTTTGCAGATTTTCAGCCCTGGCTTTCGGTAAAGGTTTATACACGTATTTTCTCTCAAGAGAATGACAAACCCTGGTTTGTATTATGAAAATGATTGTTGATTTCTTTTGTCGTAGCAGGGTTTCATTGTGGCCATAAATAATTCACCTTACTTGGTAACCAGTAATGGGGAGAGGTTGATAGTATAAAACGTGTGAAAAACGGCTTCCTCTGAAGTAACGTAGTTTTCTAGAGAGAAGTAATTTTTCACGAATTTGATTTTGAGACCTCAGATTTAGAATTTGAGGTCTCGAAATCAAGCATCTGAAATCACACAACTTCGTGTGACAAGGGCGTTTTTCTTTCATTATTATCTCGCAACTTCGACCACCAATTGAGCTCAATTGTTCACAGGTTTGTTATTTTATGCATATGTTGAGATACACCAAGTGAGAAGACTGATCGTTGACAATTACCAAAGGTGTCCAGTGTCTTTAACTCAAGAAACTCAGTGAAAAATGTGGTGAAACACATTGAGATGTATGAACATTAATACTCACTTTTCAATGACATCTTTATAATTCAGATGATGAAACCATGTTGGTTCACAAATTAAATCTGGATAACAAAAAACGAATAAAACAAATTAATATGAACACATAATTAATAGAATCAATCAAATACATGTACAAACCCTAGACATGACGGCTAGTCACATTCATTAATACCAGCCAGTAAACATAACTCAATGACTACCGGTATATACTCAAATACTTTATCAGAAATATACAATTTTGAAATAAATATAAGTAGGCCTAACTTATCATTAAACAAAGTTTTAGGATAGAACTTGAAATACAATTTGCATATGAGATTTCCAGTACCGAGCAAATGTCTTTATTTTTCAGTAACTGAAAATCAAAATGGAAAACAATGAGTGGCGTTTGTTTGTAAACATTTAAATCCTGAAAGTTTACCTCCTAAAGCTTAAAGAGAGACTCGCACTACATGAATGTCATTGAAAAACTCAAAGAAAAATTGCATTGCTAACCCTTGCAAACTCCCCCCCAAAAACACATTACTTGGGAAATAGCTAAGCATACTTGGGAGTAGGGTTAAGCAAAATAACCAAGGGATAGCTTATTGAGCATGCTTTTTCCCCCAGGAAAAACGTTACACAATACTATAAAGCCTAAGGCTTTACATCCCATACACGTTAAGCCTAAGGCTTTACATCCCATCCGAAGGACAAAGCAATAATGGTCAAGTGTCATGCATAAGTGTTTAAGACTTGCGACTCGAACCCACACTCTGCTGATCAGAAACATAGGAGCTCAGCCATGACACGCCAAATAACATTAACATTTTTTAACATAGCACATCTAATAATATTAAAGCAGATTTCATTCTGGAAATTTAAAGAAATTCAAGTCCGACATTGATATCACATTAGGACTTACCATCCTCCATACATCTCTTTTTGCAGGATTGGTTCAACTTAGATGTTCTTATGTGCATTGCTGATTTAGGTGGCCAGGAATTGGGATGATTGCAGAAATCCTGTAAGAGATAAATGCAATTGAGTCAGTTGCGGTTTGTGTTGGCTAAACATATATAGTACTTTGATCGCAATAAGAATTGTTAATTGTTATGCAGTATACAACAGGGAAAATAGGATCACAATTTTATGTTTATAAAAACAAAAATACAGTTATCAAGCTGTTTTGCTAATAAAAATGGACGAAAGTGTAAATTATATGTTATGTTCACATCCATGCATAGTGTGCCTTGAAAACTTTGAAATAGAAAGCGCCCTCAGTTTACAAATAAATGATCTTGTATAAAAAACCTAAATTTTCGAATTGGGTGTTTTGCCAAGGAAGTGCAGCGTACACCAATATAGAATTTACAAAATTTGATGAGGATGGTTTTTAAAATGCATGAAAATGGTGACATTATCACTTTGTAATATAGCTCCAAACATTTGGGCCAGATACAAAACACAATCTTCAGGTCGTTTATCTACAATCTTTACTAACTAAATCTATGTTCCCATTGGACTTTGTTTGATTTAAAAGTAACACAACTTTTCTGTAGAATGACAAAACTAATCCATTGACTTCCCTGTACCACAACCAAGATGTCAAATTAGCAGGGCGAAAGAAGTCGCGGAAGACTTCCATGCAGCCACAGGAACTTAACAGTGCTCCCAAAAAGTCTAATGGGAGACTTTTAGAAGGTCCTTTTTCACAATATTGCACGTTCTCAGACCTACGCGCTCAGTGCCGAGCATGCTCACGCACGCTCAGAGCCGCAAAAAAACCCAACTGTATGTCTGCTGCCGCCAGCATCTCAAAAGTCTCCCATTAATCCTACCGTGACTATATGTTAAGTGGGAACGCACGGTACAAATACACTATAGCCAGTCATGGTAACTTTTCGCAAGGCAGCAGAAGAACAAGTCCAATGAGAACACAGCTCGAGATCTTTACCTGATTTGAGATGTAGGCATTTAATCTCTGCAGCATTCCTTCACATTGGAATTCATAAGGTAGGTAGGGCTGAGGTGAATCCACTCTGCTGATTTCATCAATGGCTTCTTGAACAGCGGAGGAGTTCTGAACATTAATAGTCCATACATGTGGCTTGCCAATGTATACCTCTGCATACGGATGCTGGGATGTCAACT
The DNA here is from genome assembly GCF_902459465.1 of Asterias rubens. Classification (NCBI taxonomy): domain Eukaryota; kingdom Metazoa; phylum Echinodermata; class Asteroidea; order Forcipulatida; family Asteriidae; genus Asterias; species Asterias rubens. The sequence continues at coordinate 15,310,539 of NC_047067.1, forward strand.
GTTTTAAAGAATGAGAATATAAATACATATTTAGTGGCTTTATATATAGCGCTCATTTTCGTCACTCAGCTTCAACATTCAGTATTTTCCTGCAAGGTATGTGGGACTACATTACAATTATGAGACCTCCTTTTACATAGCACCATGTCATGGTTTACTCGGTGCTGTGGCACAGTAAGCTGCTGATCAAACCAGGGGCAAACCCCTTCTCATTGCAATAAGTGCACTGAGATCTTGTTCGTGCATTACACAACACGCAGGACCAAACAGCTTTACGTCCCATCCAAAGGAAGAAGCAGCGAGGTTAAGTGTCTTGCTTAAGGACACAGGTGTTACCGCTGGGACTCGAACCCACACTCTGCTGATCAGAAACACCAGAGCTTGAGTCCGGTGCTCTTTAAAAACCGCTAGGCCATGACATGCCACATATACATAAACATAAAATGATAAACCAAGAGGGAAAGGATTGGGTAAGTTTTAAATAATTTGGGGTTGAACAAAGACATTTTTATTAAAACGGGGTTTTAACCAACGACCTACAAATAAATGTGCCGCCACTCTACCATATGAGCTATCTAGCCATATGTTGGTGGTCTACCTATTTATTCAATATCTTCGTTCGAGGGTACCAGTCGAAAGCCATACAACCTGGGAAGCAGCAGCCAACAAACTGCATCAACAAAATATCTAGTCAAAATATCTAGATCTTGACAAAATAGGGAGACCGCTGACATAGGGCTAGATAGCTCAGCTGGTAGGGCACTAGCACGTTAATCTTAATGTCATTGACATTGGTTTAATCCTGTTCAAGCCAATACTTTGTTCAACCTAAAATGTTTGAAAAAATGTGTGAAAATTACATCATGTAGATGTCCCTTTTAAAGGTTCTATCAAGTAATATGTTTTCATTTTTTTTGGCTTAGTCATGTCAGTGTGGTTTTGGATTAATAACACTTTCTATGTTAAGTATCAAGTTAATAACCACAGTTTTTTTTTTTTTTTGAGTCTGTAACTTTAATTTTTCCATTTTGATATCGCCTGCTGGCATGCTTTCATAACGTTGAACAAAGCATTGAATGACAATGCAAACTGCTCTACCAGCTAGGCTCCTAGTGGATGATACCCATGCCTACATCCTTACATGAAGGGGGTAACCCTGTTTCAGCCCCAAGAGTAGGTACATGTAGCAACATACCCCTGGTGGTAGTTGATTTAGTTCCATAGCCCAAATCGTTAGCCCTCACAATGAAGTGGCCAATTGGCCTAGTGATGTTAGGCAATCTCTCACAAAAAAAAATCAACAAAATCAATACATGTTTTTCTTTTCTTTCATCACACTTGACATAATTGTGCAAAAACAAACGCACATAAGCACGTCACAATGAGATAATGTTTGAATGTAAACACATACCTCCCTCTCAGTTGGCTTGTTCTTGAAGAACTTGGTATTAGATTTACTCTTTGGTGGTCCAAATGATGGGTTGAGGAACATACAGCCATTAGCAATAGCTTCCAATGGTGCTGGGCCTTCATAAGGAAACCCTAGTCCAATAAAAAGCTAAAACAGAGAAAAGCAATTATGGTCAGGAAAACAGTTCAAAAGCAAATGAAACTTAATTAGGATCAAAATAAAATCAAAACTATGCAGCAAAAAGTTGTATAGTTTAATTTAGCAATAAGTGTATCTTCAAAGATTTCTCCTACTGCTTGAGTGTGTTCAGGTAAGTACAATAAGATTGAAAATTTAACAATAAACTTAGCAATTTCAAGAAATTAGAAAGATAAATATTAATAAATGCATAAAATGACACTTTAATTAATAGGGTTAAAGTGCGAGGACCAGGAATATTTATTTAGTACCAATTGGTTGAGTAGAAGGAAACTGGTTGTCCTTGGACAATGTTCAAGAGGTTACACATCAAACACAATATTTAGAAGTGATCAAGATTAATGACAAATTGCATGGAACCAAACATATTAATATTTATTTGTATGTATAAGATGTGACCTTGCTGCCTAGAACCAAACAAATTATAAATGCTATACTCTAAAGTTAGTTGTAGGTAAAGTCGATTCACAAGCAACGCTAGTCATTTAATGGTCTAAAAAACATTTTCAGCAACAAGCCCTGTGTTCTTGTGGGTTCCCCTAGAACCCCCCCCCCCCCAAAAAAAAAAAATAAATAAATAAAAACGTATGCTTGACACAGCGCAAAACCAAAACCCTAACTGCCAGTATATATATATCGGAAATTTTCTAATGAAGTTATATCCTTGCTACACAATGGGAAACTTTGAGACGGTGGTGGCAGCAGACATAAGAGTCCTTTTATTGCAGCTCTGAGCATGCAGGCACATGCGCAGAGGTCTGAGCATGCAGGCACATGCGCAGAGGTCTGAGCATGCAGGCACATGCGCAGAGGTCTGAGCATGCAGGCACATGCACAGAGGTCTGAGCATGCAGGCACATGCGCAGAGGTCTGAGCATGCAGGCACATGCGCAGAGGTCTGAGCATGCAGGCACATGCGCAGAGGTCTGAGCATGCAGGCACATGCGCAGAGGTCTGAGCATGCAGGCACATGCGCAGAGGTCTGAGCATGCAGGCACATGCGCAGAGGTCTGAGCATGGCAATTATGGCAAGAACTGTAAAAAAAGGAGCGTACACAAGTCTCCCATTGGGTCCAAGTGACATTTTTACCTTTGTTTCTTTAAGTAGATGCTGAAGATCATGTACTGAGAGTATGCCATGATTGTGTATATAGGATGGTACAGCATCCACCTCTTCAGTTTGATTCTGATCAACATGAACAGTCGCATGAATCTCAAACCTCTGATTAATAATCTCCAGAAACTTATGTGCATTCGCTTCCTGTTAGAAAAACAAACAGAATAATTAAGTAGGATTTGAAACTTTGCATTGTGGAAATACGATATGGAAAGATTTGCGGTAACACCAGGTAATGACTATTACTAATGAGAAGAATGATATCATGCAAGTCTATATTCATGTTAACTACACATTTCCTCATTCTATCACATGTTTATTATAACCAACAAAAAACAGTCTTATCCGAGTTGTTGCTTGTTCAGCAGTTTGTTTCAGTTTGAAACAGACCTAGAATTTTCAAGGATTTGGGTCACAATGCTTTGAATCGCTATACACTGACAAGTTAATTGATTGCTCTTCTGGTATCACTGCACAGTAACTCAATGTTCACTTGATAAATCTGTGAACATTTCATTCTAAAAGGGGGTAGCGTTTTTGAGAATCCGGAGCGGTTATGTCATGGCAGGAAGAAAAACCTTTCAGACAGAAAAACTCCTCAGATTCAAATTCTTTCGGACAAAAATTTATATCCTTTGCACATAACCACATTGCTCAATGAGCGAATAGATTCTAAAAGTGCTTTATGCAATCGAAAGCTACTGTACTTCAAACCAAGTTAGTTTTTCTGCCAATAGTCTTTAAGAGTGATTACGAAATGTATACGTTCCTTTAAAGGCAGTGGACATTATTGGTAATTACTCAAAATAATTATTAGCATAAAACCTATTGGTAACAAGGTTTAAAGGCAGTAGACATACTTGGTAATTACTCAAAATAATTATTAGCATACAAACTTAATGGTAACAAGCAATGGAGAGCTGTTGATAGTATCAAACATTGTGAGAAACGGCTCCCTCTGAAGTAATAACACACATGAAGTCTTCAAGAAAGATGTTATTTTCCATGAATTTGATTTCGAGACCTCAGAATTAGATTTTGAGGTTCCAAAATCAAGCATCCAAAAGCACACAACTTCATGTGACAAGGGTGTTTTTTCTTCAATTATTTTCTCGCAACTTCGATGACCAATTGAGTTCAAATTTTCACAGGTTTGTTATTTTGTGCATATGTTGAGATACACCAAGTGGGATTACTGGTCTTCGACAATTACCAATAGTGTCCAGTGCCTTTAAAGGCAGTGGACACTATTGGTAATTACTCAAAATAAAACCTTACTTGGTAACAAGTGATGGGGAGAGGTTGATGGTATAAAACATTGTGAGTAACGGCTCCCTCTGAAGTGACATAGTTTTTGAGAAAGAAGTAATTTTCCACGTATTTTGATTTCGAGACCTCAAGTTTAGAATTTGAGGTCTCGAAATCAAGCATCTGAAAGCACACAACTTCATTTGACACGGGCGTTTTTTCTTTCATTATTATCTCGCAACATCGAAGACCAATTTAACTCAAATTTTCACAGGTTTGTTATTTTATGCATATGTTGACATACATTAAGTGACAACACTGGTCTTTGACAATTACCAATAGTGTCCACTGCCTTTAAAGAATGAGTAAATAAGCATTGGTCTATATATAATAAAGACTGAGGGATTTAAGATTGATGTAATTAACAAAGCAAGAACCCTACCTTCCACATGTAAGACATCTTGCCATATACCAAGGCTTTGTTGTCTCTTTTCCTAGATTTCTTTGTTTGAGTTTCTTCATTGTTTTCAACAACAAAACCCATGTAAGAGTTATCAGGAGTGTGGGCTGAGGACAAAGAAGATAAGAAAACATTTGTTTTTGGATAATATGAACAACTTGGAAGTCACATCTTGAGACGTTTGCAGTACCGAAATTGAAGCATCCCTTTAAAAATGTCCACAGATTTACATTAAACTCACAGGATGTGAAGATAATAGTAGTGGAAAGCTTCCCTTCAAATATACTTCTAACTGGGGTTCTGTAGTTTCTGAGAAATTTGTAAACAAGTTACCAAAAATAAATTTGTCGCAGCGAGACAAAAACTATTTTAGCATGTAAAATCGCATTTACCAGTTATGGTATTAACAGGTTATGGTGTAAACAGGTTAAACTGTTTTTTAAACGCTTCTAAAATGAACTAAATCGGCGGGTGGATAAAAAACGCGGTAAGTAATACATGTACGTTTACAAAAGAAGAAAAAAAGTACATTTAAAGGAAAATTGAGTAAACTCTGTGGAATAGTCTTTAGTACCGTCTCATATACACTTTTTGTTTAAGTAAGCAGCTTAAGTAACTTACGAAACATGGTAAAGAATTGTGTTGGGAGTAGTTCCCAGCCTCCCCAGTCAGTTTTCCGGCCTGTTCTCTTCATGTACTTGCGGATGTTGTAGGCTGGTTCCGTGCCAAACGAATCTATAACTCGCAGCATACAACTGTTGAAGATTGACAAATGGCAAAATTAACAACATGTAGGTCAAGGAGTTTCAGTAGAAATGTAATTTAATGTTTAACTCTTTCAGTGCCGTTTTCTTTCTTTTTTGCGTTTTGAACCTAAAATAACCAGCTTTAAAACAGAAAGAGAAAAAAATTGTGTATTTATTTCTCACAAAAAAAATGTATCTCAGGCATTACAGGGTGTCTTAAAAAAAAACTATACACTTTTGAAATTGATGCCGATTAACAAATTTGTATGATTCTGGGAGAAAGGTTTTAGATGTATAGATAGCTTATAGTCTCAGCTTTCATATGACATCAAAAAGTCCAAAATAAATCATGCTTGTGTAAGTGAGCACTGCTCACTTTTGTAAAGGGTATGACAATTAGGTTGCACAGGAATTAACCTTCCAATGTGTGAGAGGTAAGTCCTTTTGAGCTTACAAAATTCAATCCAAGATGTCGGCTACTTATTTTTTCATTGAGCAGTGCTCAACCAAGAATAAATTATTTACAGACTTTTTGGTGTCATATGAAAGTTGAGTCCATCAGCTATCCATACATTTAAATATTTTTTCCCAGAATCATATATTTTTTATTCGGCAGCCATTTCAAAAGTGGATAGTTTTTTTTTGAGACACACGATGTGTGATTCTGCAGTAAGTGTATCAATTGCTGGTACCCACATGAAACCAACATAAGGCAAACTATATAGATGAATACCAACCAAAGTACTTCCATTATGGTGCAGTTTAATTTTAAAACTCTTAGTATAGTTCTTTACATAATGCAAAGATAGTTAATATGAGTTAAGGTGCAACACACAAATTGAACAACCCACAGAATGGCCCCGGATCATGAATAAAACAACAACAAAAATTCAGCAATAGAAAAACCACAAATTCTGACGTTTTAACTTTTTTTGGTGATTTCATTTTCACTACCTTATGGAGACCGAGAGCAGAACAGAAAAGGGAAAGCAAAAACTTTCCATAGGGAAATTCTAAAGACTGGGATGCTCCACAAGGAATTGTGTGTACAAAGTCAATGGGAGGTTCTTAACTACAGGGACAATGGAAAGAACAACTCCACAGGGATGCAATAAATAGAGTTGGTGAGGACCTTGTCTTCACAGTGTGGTAATGACAATGATCTCTATTGATTAACCTTGACTTTGGCTCCGCTCATAAACAGCAGCATGCCACCAACCCAGTCAATACCAAGTAGTAAAGAACACCTTCTCACTATGGGTGCGTTCGATTAGCTTCCTAGGGTTAGCCGCGGTCTTCCCCAGGTGCGTTCGAATAGCTTTGACGTCATTCCAGGGGCTCACTTGGGTCAGACCCAGTGTTTAGCGTTTTGATGGGACGTAAAGCAGTAGCTCCTTTGTTTTGTGTAATGCACGTACAAGAACACAGTAGGGGGAAAAAGAGTAAGGGATCGCTCTGGTGTTCCTGGCTTGATTGGCAGCATACTGCCCCATAGCACCTTATAAACCATTACATAGTGCTATGTAAAAGGAGTAGGTCTCATACTTCAAACATAGTCCCACATACCTTGTAGGAAAAATGCTGAAGGTTGTTCAAAGCGCCTTGAGCGTCACTGAGTGATGGATATGAGCGCTATATAAGAAGCCACTATCATTATCATTATCATTATCATTATCATTATCATTATCATTATCATTATCATTATCATTATCATTATCATTATCATTATCATTATCATTATCATTATCATTATCATTATCATTATCATTATCATTATCATTATCATTATCATTATCATTATCATTATCATTATCATTATCATTATCATTATCATTATCATTATCATTATCATTATCATTATCATTATCATTATCATTATCATTATCATTATCATTATCATTATCATTATCATTATCATTATCATTATCATTATCATTATCATTATCATTATCATTATCATTATCATTATCATTATCATTATCATTATCATTATCATTATCATTATCATTATCATTATCATTATCATTATCATTATCATTATCATTATCATTATCATTATCATTATCATTATCATTATCATTATCATTATCATTATCATTATCATTATCATTATCATTATCATTATCATTATCATTATCATTATCATTATCATTATCATTATCATTATCATTATCATTATCATTATTATTATTATTATTATTATTAGTGCCACTGCTTTGTTTCTAACCAGGGTCCTAGAGGTTGAAGGCAAGGAAATAAACCACTGTATCAACCCAGCCATAAAACCAGTGCTATACTCTCTCTGAATGTTACACATGAATGCTTTTTCTTACTTGAGCTGCTTCCAGAGTGACCCTGATGCTTTCTTAAATTGTTTCAGACCAACAATGTCAATGTAGACCAGGTCGAAAGGACGTTCACCTCCGATGGGGCAACTTTGGCTGACCACACCCTTTCCTTTCAAAAATCTAAAATGAAAATGGGTACAAAAACAGTTTTTATTTTACAAATAGCATTTTAAAATCTGTACAAGAGCTTTGTTTCAGTGATTAGAAAAACAGTGGTTTTTAGTTTTTACTTTCGATTGTGTTTCAAGACCAATAGAGCTCAGAGGAGCTTAAAAAATTTCATTTAATTTCCACTTTAAAACAACTTGTCTCTGCAAGGGTAAAGGTTGATATTGTGTATGAAAAAACAACTGGAGCGTCCCGGCAGCTCGGGCTGTATACCCCCCAGGGAGTTGAGAAATATTAAAATGAATGTTATTGGCCCAGTGACCAGGACACTAATGTAAAGCACATTGAGACGTTATTGTGAAGAACTAGTTATTATTACAACGTATTATTATTCATGTGTGCATATGAGCCTATTTTCATATGAATTGCTTCAATTGTTAACACTGCTGTACTGCAATATTAATATGTCACATTGGTGGCAGTGTGTGAAGTAAATCTTTCCTATCTTTATATTATTACAAAGTACATGTAGCCACTAAATGCTGCACACTATCCTTGTTTGTGATAAATAAAAAAGTACTAAGTGCACTCAGGACTCAATTTCATAAAGCTGCTTATAAGCACAGCAAAATTAGGACTACCAAAAGATGGTTCCCAGCCAAAATGCCATTTCTCATGTACAATCGTTGACTGGCATCCTGCTAATATTTGCTGAGCAGAGACTTTTTAAGCAAGATTTTTCTGCTTTAAAGCAGCTCTGAGCCCAGGGCCTAATTTCATGGAGCTGCTTAAGCAGAAGAAACTGCTTAGCAAAACTGGATACCAGTCACAAATTGTACACATGACATGGTAATTTTGCTGGTAACTTTATTCTGGTAGCATAGTTTTGTGCTTAGCTACTTTTTTTGGTGCTTAAGCAGCTCTATGAAATTGAGCCCGGGCCCAATTTCACTGAGCATCTTAAGCATAAAATGTTGCCTAGCACAATGAAAGTTTGCTTACCAGAATAACGTTACCAGCTAAAATTCCATTTGACATACACAATTTAACTGGTATCCTGATCAATTTTGCTTAGCAGAAAAACTGCAATAGTTTCTGCTTAAGCAGCTGTATGAATTTGAGCCCAGGTCTACGGGGCACTTCACTTTCAACTAATACAGAATTCCACTTACGTTTTTAAAGATGAATAAGTAACAGAGACTTCCAGTTCATGCCCAAGGATGTAAAGTGAGGCCAATATATCGCTCCACTGAACGAGCTCACCAAGAGGTCCACCAGAGAAGGCCTTCTCGGCAATCTTAAACCCTGACTCTTTAGTAAGCAAACCCATGTGGATCAAGATCTAGAAGAAAACAAACATAGCATATTAATAATAATAATAACGTCTCCCTGTAGCGCCTCAGATCCACAATAGTCTGAATACGGCTCTATAGGATGTATAGATTGCATTTTTAAGAAAGTACAAAAAAACTTGATATCCACTTGATGTGTGTTGTTAAAGGCGCAGTAAACCAAAAACAAGAGAAAGGAAACAGATACAACTAAACTATCCCCTGAAAACCTGTGACATAAGATAAGTTTTGAGAAGAGCTTTGAATGTTGTGGTACAACATAATAGAGTGATGGTTATTTTTCTCCAACCTCTTAAAGGCACTGGCCACTATTTGTAGTTACTCAAAATAATTGTTAACATAAAAACTTACTTGGTAATGAGCAATGGAGAGCTGTTAATAGTATAACACATTGTGCAAAACGACTTCCTCTGAAGTAACGTAAAGTGTTTAAGATACAGGTAATTTCTTGCTCAAATTTTAAAAGACTGTAGGCCTGAAGCCTTTTATTATGCACCTGAAAGCACACAAATTTGTGCAGCAAGGGTGTTTTTTATTTTGTAGCTTCTTGCAACTTCGAGTCCAAATTTTCACAGATTTGTTATTTCATGCATTTATATTGAGATACACCAAGTGAGAAGACTGGTCTTTGACGATTACAAATAGACTGTCCAGTGTCTTTAAAAGGAATGGGCAGGACAAGGATATCAAATCAAATATAAAACAGCGCAAAAAAAAACCCACTCCAAAACAGAGGCAGAGTGACCTACATGTAGCGCCATGATGGATCACAGGAGCATGTTTTGGCCCTGATGAAAAAGGCAGCTTTCTTATGTCATTAACTGATGGAAACAACTTCTTGGTGTGAAACAGGTTCTGATGAAGCATCATGGTTAAGTGCCTTGCTTAAGGACACAGATGTCAGGACTGGGACTCGAACCCACACTCTGCTGGTTAGAAATGCCTGAGTTTGAATCCGGTACTCTTAACCGCTAGACCATGACACGCCACAAGTTTGGTTGGTAATATTAACAAGTCGTAACTTAAGGAAAATAAGGAAATCAATTAAATACTTTCCCAGAGACTTGGGTGGTAGCCTACATGTAAATACATAATTCAAAGATCTGAGCACAATTTCATAGAGTTGCTTTTAAAGCAAAACAAGTAGCTAAGCACAACAACATTATGCTTACCAGAATAAGGTTACCAACCAAACTACCATGTCACATGTACAATATGTAACTGGTATCATGCTTATTTCTGCTTTGCAGAAAGGTGCTAAGCATAAATCTCTGCTTAAGCAGTTCTATGAATTTGGACCCAGGGTTGGGGTAGGGTGACCCGGATTTTGTGGTAGGATGCAAGTTCCCATCCTACATGTAATTATGAATGACTTAGCTGTATTTATAGAATACATTAGTAGTACTTTCAAACACCTATGTATTATTAGTTTTTCTGAATATATGTAAGCAAACAAGCAAGAAAAGATGCCCCAGCTACCACCATTTGCTCACCTGTGCAACAGCATTAATCAACCCTGCTTACTCTACAATCCCTGCATGCTTCCCATTGGCAAGTGTCCCAAAAAACTACTAAGCAGATAATATTCCTTATGAAAGTTATTAATAGGCCACCAGTCAAAACTATAAGGCCTCCATGATATATTGAGAGCAAACCCAACTCCACTAAGCAAAAGTTTACTACACTCTAGTAAGTCTGTCTTTAGCACTGCCCTTAAAGATGCTATGTCAGATTTTTTGCCCCAAACATTAAAAACAAAATTTTTTAGTGAATGATACTTCTAAGAGTATCACCCGCTCTAACGAAAAAAGTTCAACTTTTACTTTTAATGGTCAGGAACCATGAAAAAATTGTAAACCTTTTTTTTTATAAAACACATCAGAATTGGTCACGTGATATATTGTCGGGATCCCATCAAAAAATAATTTTGAGTACTTTATTTTACTGCTACTTATAATTTGCGGACTTTTTCGAGCAATGGCTCAAATGAAAGCTTGTAACTTTCGACCCCCATCAAAATACCTATTGAATTGTAAATCACAAATTTTTGGGTCAAATCGGCCAAAAATCTGACATAGCATCTTTAAACACTACCTCACCAGAGTCCATCGCGGTGAAGTCAGGGAAAGAAACGACTGAACCAACCTGATCCCTGATAATGAAAATCAAAAAAATATATATTTGAATGTTCCTTTACAGTCGTGTTGGTACAAGTCGTAAACATCCCATGACACATTTCAAACTCTTTCATTTAGAGATCCCAACGATCAAAAATGATAAATACTGCTGGTCTAGTTTTTAAAAATATGTATTGTCCAACTAACATGACAAAATGTACTTCTATTCTCAAGAAAGGCATTGCTCTCTGATGGTATATGCACATAGGGGCTTCTCAAGGAATAAATCACTTCCAGCTAAAACATTTCCCAGGTTAATGTGTACTCTAACCAATTAAAATTCAGTTATCTTTGGATGATTTGCTTGACTATTTAGTCATGGGTTGTTACACTGATGTAACATGTCTGTATTTAGAACAAATTGGGTGACAAATTCTACCATACCTTATGCTGTGGTACATGTAGCGGTAGATTGTACAGTGTGTGTACATCATCAAAGAAAATGCAATCAGAAGGGTAATAAACCCGGTTTTCTTGAATTTTGTAATAATGATTTTTGCAAGTATTCATTAAAATGATTATATAACACCCAAGCACATCCTTGGTGTTTGATTGGAGGATTGTCCGTCACGTGATAGCAAATAAATGTACCATTGCATGCTACAAATGTATGTCACTCACCGTGCATTTTTGGTGCCATTCGATTAGTACTATTACAAGGTGCGTAAAAACATCACTGCGTAAACGTGTCTCTGGTAATGTAGCAGTACAGTTACTGCAACGCACATACTAAATAAAAGCGTTTGCGTGTCTCAAAATAGCTGTACAGAATGCACATAGTCACTGTTGAATCCAACAGCCCGAACCAAAATAACAGGTGTAATGTCACAATTAAAAATTGTAGGCCTACGCTTTGTTAGGTGTTCGGGCAACAGCCCGAACAACTCTTTGTTATTGTTCAGGTTTTTTTCCGTTTTTTTTTTCATTTTTAATATTCTTCTCCGAGTCGATTGTCCGCAAGAAAAGCATAGTTGCGAAGCTTGCATTAAGTTGAAACTTTGCATGCGAGTAGACAAAAACCAGTAGATGATACAGAAGTTGTTACGTCACGATGACGTTATCAGTTGACGAGATACACTAATTCAAACTTTATTATTTCAAAAAATCATAACATTTGATCTACATGAGGGATTCTTACAATCAATACATCATCGGAAAGGTTATTAAAAACTCTGTTAACGCCTCGCAGACATGACCCCTTTTTGACCTTGTCTTCTGGTTCAAATCGAATTTTCTGTATATTTTCTTCAAAAGTACATTTTTGGTTTTACCTACGACCATACTGCATGGATAACACCTGCTCCCGTCCAATCACTGAAGTTAAGCAAAATCGGCCCGGTCAGTACTTGGATGGGAGACCACTTGACGACAAAAATATATATATATTTGTATTAATTTTTTTTCTTCTCCTATAAATAGCTTGGTTTTTAGTCTGTTTTCAAGGCGTTTTTAACAAACATTTATTTTCCGGTTAGTTAGTCTTTTCTTCAGTCGTCATTATGCATAAGTTCCTATGTCCTCAACCACAAAAGCTATTTTGACAATCTATACATCATATGAAAGGGCTTTACGTACGTAGTCTGTTTTCAAGGCGTTTTCAACAAACATGTCCCTCCAAACATGAGTAATTCACAAATACAAACTAAGGTGAAAATTTTAATAATCTTATCTTTGCAATCATATCAATCTGGAAAGTACAAATCAGTACTTGCAGTAAGTGGAATAATTATGTCAAACAGCAGTGCAAGATGAAATTTGATTTAACTCCAGTTGGTAGAACGGAGACCTAATTATAATTTTCGTTAATTTTTTTATCATGACATCATTAGATGTCAGGTCACGCGAATTCAATGCTTATAGTTAACCAAAGATATATCTCCTGAACCACGTGTCATCGAGTCGTAATGTTTGCTCTTTCTTGTAGCTCTTTGGTTGGACACTTCCCCTGCATGTGCAAAAGTTGCTGTTTCAGTAAAAACAAATTCCTACGATATGGGCCAAGAGCTAATCTATTTCTTTATTCCTTACGTTTTCTGACATTTTGTTCAAAGATCATTTCGACAAGCGTAATTACACCGACCGAATTCAAAGCTTTAGGAGTCTCGAAACGGCCTGAATTGTGCACCACTGCATGCATGAAAACAGCTTTGATCTGTACCCATCGTTTTTCATCATACAGCTTTTGGAATCGGCTCGGAAATGCGCCCAACGTTTCCCATACTTTTTGGAAGCGTCTGGGATAAGCACGGACCGCTTCTCCATGCTTACTTACAATGCCTGGAAAATTGCTGGAATCAGTTTTCCGATATTCATCCACTTTGTTATTCAGTGTGTTGAAAATCGCTGGAAATCTGCGCCGGCCGTTTCATATAATAAAACGTTAAACAAGAAATCAAATTTGTTCTTTGCGCTGATGACATGTCCCCTATACAGCTTGTCAATATTACAATGGTCGCTTAGAAACGCAACATGTTTTTGTTCTTTTTGTTTTTGGTTATTGATTCAAACACTGACCCAACAATAGCCGAACACCTAGTGTTTGTTTCTACAAACACTAAATTCTAGTTTGTTTTGAAAGTTGTATCCTCCAATCAAAAAGACAAAGACCTACTTGGATGTTATATGAAACAAATAATGATTGTTTTTCGTTCGTGCAATAGTAAGAATTTGTTCATTTGTTGAAAAATGGAATGATTGATTCAACTCGGCTCCACCTCGTTGATTGAACATTTCATCATTCAACTGATGAAAATATTCGAACTATTGCACTCATTAACATTCATTATTTGTACATGTGTACTGAATTAAGCAAAACTAAAAAAAATTAAGGAAATACATGCTGCAAAATAACAACACAATGATCTACATGTAATATATTGTACACCCACATTTATGCAAAATCACATATGTTTTTAAAAGTCTCTGGCACATTTTTTTGGTTATAACGCTTCATCAACAAATCCAACCATAGTTATTGTAAAGTGCAAAATTATCACGACCAGTGCAAATACAATTATCCAAAATAAACATCAGACTCCTTGACATATTTTGTTTTGAGCTAACGTGGGCCAGACATCATGCGAAAATAACAAACCCACAGAAAAGTCATCAGTTTTGGTTTGTTCAATTGGCAACAACAAAAATTACATAGTTAATGTGTTTGTCTACCTTTTTCTGCTCTCTGTTTGTAAGGTCTTGTTTTTTCTCCAGCACTTCCGCAGCGGGCATCCATTTACTGTCCCACATTCTGTCAATACGTAGTCTCACCCACTCCAACTTATTCAAATACGCCTTGTTTAGGACGGTCATCAGACCAGCCTTGTCCTTCTGTATCGTCGCCTGATGAGAAATATTTTACAAGTTCGATCATTTTTTAAAAAGGAGTAAATCATACAATTTGTGGTGCGATCAAGCGAAATGAGTCGTTTCTCGACCGAGGTCATTTTTCTCTTATTTCCACATCATACAAAGCTTCAAACACCATTGGTCTCAATATTATACAAAATACACAAGAAAATATTGCATCTTCACTCAAGAAAATACTCTTTCTAAGATACCACAAAATTGTTAAATAGTTTCATTAGGAATGTCCACTAAAACTTCAGTAAAGATATCAATTTTATCAATAAAAAGAAAAAACCAGCTGTGATGAGTTGCCAGTCTGATGAAGCCACTAGTGTGCTGGTGAAACATCATTGAAAATTGTGTGAATTTATTCTCCATTTTTTCATCCATACTGGAATCAGTCATTTGTGTGTTAAATTTGAATATTGTCAAGTACATCGATGATGTGCTTGATCACAAGTTACAACTTAAAATCCTCAGTCTATTGAGACAGTTGCTAAGTCACATGATCAGGGGCACCCCTTTTTGTGGGTACATGTACGTAAGAGACGGTAAACACCCATACACAACTCTGAATGGATGTGTACATGTATGACACAATGGTACCTGGGTTTGCTCATCTGGAAGTTCCCTCATCTAGAGGTCGCTTTGCATAGGCTTGCCCAAACCATTCGACATAGCAACTGCCTCTTTTGTCTGTCGGAATTCAAATGCAAGCGGTACATTGTGACTAAGCAAGTCATTGTACTAGACATTATTCAAATCAAACTTGCAAAAATGGCTTATTGGTAAAATTAAAATCTTTAATAAAAATACTTCAAATTTATTAAACTGTACCTTTGGTCTTTCTGAATTTACCAGAAGAGATTTGGGTGTCTGTTTTCTCCATTTGAGCTTAGGACACCATGTTTCTACCTCACTCAGGTAAATAAGAAATGAGCAGTCACTGCCATCGACGCCATACTTTTTATAACAAGGATCAGATGACCACATTTCTTTCATCCACTGCGTAAAAAGACAAACGATCTATGTTATGACACTACTGCCAAAGTGTTTCTGCATTATTGGGTCTATCGTTTGTACTGTCTCAAGGGGAACTCATAAAGCAGTCTATGGTCATAATTCAAGCATGCCTTTCCACTTGACTGCTTCTGTTACCCGTTTGATGTAGGTTGCGATGTCATTAAGCCAATTCAGAAGACGAGGGTAAAAACATCAGGACATAAAGTATTCTTACTGCAGAATTCAAACACCTACGACTGGTAACAAGGGTTAGAGAAACCAGAGTTTCCCTGATCCTGCTCAGAGAACAGTTAAAGGCACTGGACGCCTCTGGTAATTGTCGAAGACCAGTATTCTCACTTGGTGTATTTCAAACATTCGCATAAAATAACAAATCTGTGAAAATGTTGACTCATTGGTCATCGAAGTTGCAAGAGAATAATGAAATAAAAAACACCTTTGTTGCACAAATTTGTGTGCTTTCAGATGCCTAATAAAAAGGCTTCAGGCCTGAAGTCTTTTATTATTTTACCGACAAATTTCTTCTTTCTAAAAAACTACTTTACATGTACTTCAGAGGGAGCCGTTTCTCACAATGTTTTTTACTATCACCAGCTCTCCATTGCTTGTTACTAAGTAAGGTTTTATGCTAACAACTATTTTGAGTAATAACCAATAGAGTCCAGTGCCTTTAAGTCTACAATTTGTACAGTGTACATAATGTAGTTGCTGACCTAACACAAGCTGCATTGGCAAATAATTTGCGAGTCTTGAGCATCTGCAAACAAGAAAACAACTAGGACGAAGACTACATATTCATATGAAATTAAATCTTCTTTTTAACTTCTAATTTCTGTAAAAAAATCTTGAAAATAATAATTCCCATTGCAATTTGATACTAATGCGATTTGAATATGGACTTGCTCAGTTTATTGGCTCGCTAAAAAATCATTCTCATATATTCAGGTTGAAAAACTGTCATTCCTGAAAAATTGTAGAGAAACCATCCTTTTTCTTTCATATGCATGGATGGCCAGGGGAATTTAGCATTATCATAAAAATATTACACAACATGAGTGATGCAGGTCACGGCTGAGAAGTCAAGCGCATCAAACTAGGTATAACAAATAACTAGTTTGATGCGGCTAGGTATAACACATAACTACATTGTAATTGCTTTTCATCACCTAGGAGTCAATGGACACGTGTGAATAGAGATTGTTGATGTGAACAATTAGTAAGCTGTGCGCCAATTCAGCTGCCGGTGTTACATCTATACTCCTAGGGAATTGAGATGGTTTCACGAATGCTTTTAAAAAGAACATTACAGAATTGGTTTTTGCTAACAAAACAGTTGCTGGCAGTATAAACACATTATCAAATCCACCATATACATGTACATAAAGTGCCAAGCCTAAAGAAGTTTGAGATCGATTGGCCATCTGGGTCAATAAAAGGTAATAAACCACAAGAGAAAACTGACTCGAGTAAATTTTTATTTAATTTGGGGTTGAACAAAGCAAAATTATGGTACAGAGCAGGAGTCGGACTTGCAATCTCTAGTCCTAGGGTAGGGGGTCGAGTTTTGTCAATATTTAGTTTGTTCAGGGGTGCCAGTCAGAAGCCATTCAACCTCAAACTGTTGCACCAGGGATCATGCCCAAGTTTACCATACACCCTTGGAAGTGGCAGGACAGGGATCACCTTAAAGCTTAAGAAATCCCACGGTTTATTTCAAATTTCAAGTAATAAACCATTTGCGATTTACTGACTGAAGAATGTTGAAATTAATGGCAGCGGTATAAAAGGCACTAGACACATTTGGTAATTGTCAGAAACCAGTATTCTACCTTGGTGTATCTCAACATTATAACATTATGCATAAATAACAAATCTGTGAAAGTTTGCCCTCAATTGGTCATTGAAGTTGCAAGTGAATAATGAAAAAAAGCACCCTTTTTATGTGCTTTCAGATGCTAATTAAAAGGTCTCTGGTCTGAAGTCTTTTATTAGTTGAGTGAAAAATACCTCTTTCTCAAAAACTACGTTACTTAAGCCATGTCAACAGCTCTTCATTGCTCGATAGTAACTACCAATAGACTGTCCAGTGCATTGTACGTGCATGTTGTATCAACACACTACACACTAAGATCAATATGAACTTACAGCGACTTTCTTTGTACAATCTGGAAATCCTCTTAGCTCATCATCAAGATAGGAACATTTGGCTTCTGGTTGCATAATGAGATCTGTAGAGATGGTCAAAGGGAATAACGTTTAAATGAACTATTCATAATTAACTAGTTTAGGAAACCTTTGTCCCGAATATCTATGTTTACTGTGAACTTGTTACCTTGAAAGTAACAAAATTGTTAATTTTTCAATTATTTGTTTTTCATTATTAAATTTAACAAATTTTAGAAGCTATGAACTATATGAACATGAATTGTATTAAGGTAAAAGCTGTGATATTCAAGCGAATATTTTGAAGAATAATTTAAATAATCAAGTGTAATCTTGGTAATGCATACAGACATTAAAAACTTTCAGAGAAAAGTATAACGTTCTTTAAATTTACACTGCATAAAGTAAAAAAGAAAAACATGTGGTTATAAATTGGATAATTTTATCATCATTATTAATTAATCACATACATAGTATACAACCATCAAAATTGAGATCGTCTCAAAATGTGCAGTGCTTCAGTTATCAAAAAGGAATCTTAGTGGATGTGAGTTAAACAAATAAAAACCCAAACATTTCTCAGACAGTTTTTTGTTGTGTCAAAGGGTTTGAATACTTTTTGTAGGCCACAAAACACAATGTCCACAGATTTACATTAAACTACATTGTGAAAGGTAATGATGGTACATGTAGACAGCTTCCCTAAAAATATTGCTTTTTGAGGTGCTTTACACAGCTGTGAGAAATGAGCAAAACATTGCACAAAAATGTACATAATTACCAGTTGGGTATTTATACCCAAATTGGAAAATATACACTGTACGTTTTACAGTAAAATGAATTTACCGGTACTGGTTTGGGTATTTATTTTTTATACCATATCTGTTTTACATGTTAAAAGCGAGACAAAATTATATTTGTGCACTGCTTTACCTTTTTCTCAAAAACTGCAGCACCTCAGCATGTTATATTTCTTCAAACTGTGTAAGTTTAATGTAAATAATTATGTAGAACTTGTGTTTTGTGTTACAAAAAGTACTCAAACCCTTGAAGGTTAGATTTAGAGTTTATTTAAGTTAGCCCAAAAATAAAACATCCAACTTGTGCACTTGGCTCTGCATAGTGCATGTAGAGTTATGTAAACACATTCACTATACGAGTAGGTAGAGAATGCAGTATATAGGGAAATCCTTGTACATTATAATTCAAAGATCACATACGAACAACACACTTGGACATGAAGGTTACTTGCATAATACATGCATTTACAGGTTCAACATTTTCAACTGATAAAATATTTGAAAAAGACAAGAAGATCAACCTAATAAAAACTAACTGGTATTACTAATGCAAAACACAAGGTGCACTCAAGATTGAAAAAAAGTAATAAACACAATGAGAAACTGACTCTCAGAGTGAACTTTTATTAAATTTTGGGTTAAAAAAATGTACTGGAGCAGGATTTTGACCTGTAACCTCTAACCCTAGGGTTGGGGTTCTCCAATTTTTTGTCAATCTCTATTCAAGGCTGCCAGTCAGAAGTCATTCAACCTGTAACTGGCAACTTGTATATAGCCAGGGATCACACCCAAGTTTACCATACAACATGGGAAGCGGCAGAAAAGGGATCACCTTTAAAGGGAATTTGATATTTTATTTCAAATGTCAAGTAATTAAAAAAATATGGAACTGACCGGGGATTAATCAATTTGGGTTATTAAAAAAAAATTTTTTTAAATCTAGTAAATTTGTGTCTGTTCACAATATAAATGAAGTAAATAACGCAACAAGAATCATTAGTTTAAGAAAAGCACACAGGTTAAAACACCTATTAAATAAACAGTTCAAAGAAATGGACCACAGGCTGTAAATATTAATATAAACCACACCAAAGGAGTGAAATCTCGCATCTCATTAAAGTGAAAATATTGACGCTTGATGCCATTATGTGAGAAGCGAAAACGTGAATATCACCACAGAAACAACACGCACTTAACACGTCTCCAAGGCAATCCATGCACTTTTCAAGGTAACAAATCTAATAATGCTGCCATCAATTCATGGATGAGATGAATCTTTGCTTTTTAGTATCAATGTTTACTCAAGCCGCTCCTAAGACTGAATTCAAAATTCTTGGAGCACCACAGGTTGGAAGAAATGTTAAATTGAAGAATTTGTTCATTTAACCACTGCAATTCAATTCAATACAAACTAATTAGAATTCAGATGTTATATTAGAACTGTGGGATTAAATCCACCACGTTTCCACAAAGATGCTGCTTGATAAACAATATTTAGTAGATTTCAGACTCTACATTCACAATTTTCTGTAAAATAAAATTTCAAACAAATAATTTCGGTCATATCAGATAGTTTTTAAGTTTATCTTCAAAACATGAGAGTGCATAATGACCTCCAGTCACGTTTTATGCTACATGTTTACATGGTACATACAATGTAAGAAAAGTGGCTCTGTTGAAACAAGAGGTCCACATATGTAATGTGAGGACTTCAGACACTATGTGGACTTACACATGTCCACACAGTGTTATTTACAGTGTCAAAGAATAGGATTTTCCATAAGTGTACAGAACAAAGGAATGTGTCCACATAGTGACTGCAACACAGAGCTGTGTGCACACCCTCCTGTGTTCAACTTTATTTCCTGACAAACATGGAGCACATAACCACATTGTTTTCTTTTGTGAAAGAAAACAGGGACCTATTCTGAGAAGTTCTCAGTTTGAATGTTAATACAACTACACCAATGCACTCATATTGGTCAACCTTTTATCAAGGAATTCTCTTTGCTCTCCCATTTTTTAGATTTATTTTGATTCTTTTACCAGGTCCTTATTGTTTTTGCACACGAAAGCAAAGCAAGGACATGCAAACCCGGATAACTTTTGTCTAAGTTCTTGGTTTCACCAAGTAGAGACTTCTACAGTCCACACACAACAACAGTACATGTAGGTCTTCTTGGTTTAGCCAGAACAAAATTCATGCTTGATCACATCAATAGATGTATAACAATCAGGCTTTAAAAACAGTTTTGTGAAGAAAGAAATCAAAATAGAGATAACAAAAATCACAAATGAATATCTGGTTTAAAATTTAGGAAAAGAAAGAGTTATTGATCAGTGGTTAAGACATATTATTTCACAACTTTAGTAAGTATAGAAACATTACTTGAATGAAGAACTTACATGAACATTTCATTTGTTTTTCAAAGCCGCCATCATGAAAAATGAGAGAGAAGAATGATTCAAAGAGAGATCACAATATGTAGACATGCAACTTCGTTTTTGAGGGGGAGGGGGGAAATGAAAATGGGTACAATGGGTTTGGAGACTTTGTATATGGCACAACAACAAATACAAAAAAGAGGAAAATGTTGAGTTTATTAGAACATTAACGATTAGTTTATAAATAAGAACACAGGTCCAGAACACACATTATTAATTCACCTGGTTTCTTTAGTTCACACAATCTTTTATTGCAGG
Source organism: Asterias rubens (assembly GCF_902459465.1). NCBI lineage: Eukaryota > Metazoa > Echinodermata > Asteroidea > Forcipulatida > Asteriidae > Asterias > Asterias rubens. The sequence goes on from NC_047067.1 coordinate 15,331,738, forward strand.
ACGTTTGACGTAGATCGCTAGAGCTACATGATGGGGGAAAAACTCTATTTAATTCACGTGGGTGTCCAGGTGTCTTTTAAACAGTGTTTTGAATTTGGACAGAACTTTGAACCTTGTTTTCTTAAAGATACTGGACTATATTGGTAATTGTCAAAGACTAGTCTTCTCACTTGGTGTATCTCAACATATGCATAAAATAACAAACCTATGGAAATTTGAGCTCAATTGGTCGTCTAAGTTGCAAAATAACAATGAAAGAAAAAACACCCTTGTCACACGAACTTGTGTGCATGGGCGATTTCGAGACCTCAAATTTTAATTCCGAGGTCTCGAAATCAAATTCGTGGAAAATTACTTCTTTCTCGAAACTATGGCACTTCAGAAGGAGCCGTTTCTCACAATGTTTTATACCATCAACCTCTCCCCATTACTTGTCACCAAGTAAGGTTGTGTGCTAATAATTATTTTGAGTAATTACCAATAGTGTCCACTGCCTTTAAAACAGGAGTCCTGTAACACAAAACGCATCATTTACAAATAAGGTACTATGGAACAAAGATAAAGCTTTATACAATGTCTCTGATTCATAATGTATTATAATGTAAAACCTTGTAGGTAAAGTCAATTATTTTGTACCTTCACTTATAAAACGTGTTCACCTACCTGCTCAGGTACATTATTAACTTGGGCGATAAGCCATATTGCGAATTAATGTCTGGTTTAATGACTTGCTTAGTCCCTTTGTACCGCTTAAATTTCAATTCCGACAGACTATAGAGGCAGGCAGATGCTATGTCCAATAGTTTGGGGCAAGCTTTTGTATAGCAACCTCCAGATGAGCAAGTGCCATACACATCCTTTTAGATGTTTATGGGTGTCCACCGTCTTTTACGTACGTAACAGCGCAAAAGCTGTCCCCTAATCATGTGACATACATGTAGCAACTGTCTCTACAGTCTGAGGAGCTTAAATTTAAGGTGTAACTTGTGATCAAGCACGTTATTGAACCAGACAATATTCAAATCTAACACGCTTACTGGGAAGTGGTAATTGTGCGTGACTGAAATACAGAGACATACATTCTTGATGAAGGAATTAAATATACATCATTGGACTGGTACGACTTCCTATTCAAATTCAAAATGCTGTTAAATTTTATATAACTTTAATAGACTAGAGCCCGAGGACATTAGCATAATGTGAAGGACGCTCAGAAAAGCAAAATGCGAATGAAGTTACATTCCATGTAAATATTTGAAAAATGTCACAATAAATTATGCACACATGCTAATAACAAAGTCGGGTTTAAAAGCAATTAGGATTTATAAAGCCTGGGTAAACATTGTCGGTTTAAAGTGGGGGTGAACAAGGATGACTCAAAGTTTTGGTAAACATTGACAATTCTGGGTCAACATGGATCATCTATATTTAGTTTTAAAGGCCCACCTTGAATATAAAAAGTTGCAGTCCATCAACAGGGTTGGTTCACATAGAAAACATTTTTTAGTGAAGCAAGAAAAATTGTTTCATTAAAAATGTTTTCTTCTTGAACCAACCCTGTTATGGACTGCAACTTAAACTTTAACATGGGTACATGTAGCTCTAGCTGTTTTTAAAATGGCACTATTAAATACAAAACTGCAAAGCAAAACCTCATACAAATTTACAGCTAGTGAAGATGGATTGGGGGAGATTTAAGCTGGCTGTGTAATGGCTTTAAATATAATGCATTATATTAGGTTCCTGGTCATTTTGTTGGTCGGAATTTAAATGGGTATTCATAAATACCCCAGACAGTTTTGCTATTCCTATTGGTGGAGAGCGCGTCACGTGGGTGTGTATAAACTTTGTTTATGACCAGTAAAAAGTGTTGCAACATGGGCGTGACACGCAAGTGTGCATCTGTTCTTATAAGACAGTTTCTTCATTCCTATTGGTCGAGAGCAACGGCCGAGACAGTTGTGCCACATCACGCAATACGCGCGACGCGCACAGCATTCCCTTATAAGGAGTTGTTTACCCGAGGGCCTTGACTGGGCCTTACCATTTCATAGGTGGTGTGGTGTTGTGTTGAAAGAAATCATTTAACAATTATAATTTTTGCATTTATTTTACTTTTTGACCATATGAAGTGTTGATGTTTTTTGACCGAAAATGTATTTATGAATGGGAATCAAAGTGTGTTGAATCGGTTTTCAACTAGTGGTTTAAACCTGCCGAGGCCTGGTTCTTGATAATTTACCCCGACTATGTCTGGTTAAAATTATCAAGAACCAGGCCTCGTTGGGATTAAACCACTAGTTGAAAACGTCTTCACTACACATTGATTCCCTTATTTCTGAAGGTATTATAATCAACAATCGCTTTGCATTAAGTGGCCATGGAAAGCATTGGATTTTGGTACTTTTTGTACCGACACAAACACAATGTCCACAATCGCTTTGCATTAAGTGGCCATGGAAAGCATTGGATTTTGGTACTTTTTGTACCGACACAAACACAATGTCCACAATCGCTTTGCATTAAGTGGCCATGGAAAGCATTGGATTTTGGTACTTTTTGTACCGACACAAACACAATGTCAACAATCGCTTTGCATTAAGTGGCCATGGAAAGCATTGGATTTTGGTACTTTTTGTACCGACACAAACACAATGTCCACATACATGTATTTACATTCAACTTACACAGTTTGAAGATAATGGTGGTAGAAAACTTCCCTTAAATGATTACATGCAGAGGTGCTTTACTTTTTTGTTAAATGAGTGAAACAAGCCGTGTCTCAGCAAGACAAACACTATTTTAGCAGGAAAACAATTTGTTTAAATGCTATGAAACTGAGCTGAAAACTATTTTGTGACATTGTTTTACTCATCTGAAAAACTACAGCACTTCAGCGAGTAATATTTTATGGGTAACTTTCTACTATCATTACCTTGAAACTGTGTAAGTTTAATGTAATTATGTACACATTGTGCAAAACGTACCTACACCCTCTAAAATAAACAAAATGAGCAAATTGATACAGGGGGAAAAACCAACGACTGCTAAACACTGTCGGATGAAAACAAAGTTTGAAGCTTGTTTGGTGATGATGATGCATATCATCAACAACAATTTCAAAATTAATTCACAATATTGTTTTCTGGATGGTTTCTGTGACTTAATAGGATAAATATTTGTTATTAATCTCAACTGATTTCAACACATCAAGTCAAGAAAATCATTCCCACAGTAAACTGTTATTAAATATTATAAACCACAAGGGAAACTGTTCAACCCTAAATCACTATTAACTGGAGTATTTTTGGGCTGCATTATTTTAAAAAAAAAAACGCCCAATACAAAATATGAAGTTTATAACAGGCTGGAACTAAAATTCATGCATTTGTGCATTCAAGTATATAAAAAATAATAGTCAGACTCGTACCTTTTGCTAACAGCGGCTGGTCCCCTTCAATGCCCAAGTCCTTCTTAACAACAACTTTCTTCTTGTTGGTGAAAATACTTTCATTTTGGTGTTCTACCTCATTCTTTGCCTGGTTGTGTTTGTGTTCAGCGAGACCAGTAACATTTCTCAGGAGTTGACTATTATTATTATAAATAACATCCACTTTCTGCTCCACATTGCCCAGACGTTCTAGAATGCTCTCCAGTAGTACAGCCAATGTACGTTTCAAATCTAGTAATCAAGAACAGACAAGACGTTACTAGAGGAATGTTCAATTACACTAAATTAACAAGTCATTTTAAAATTAGCAGCACATCTTTCATACAAACAAGTTGACAAGTTCAATGGTTTGAAATCATGACATTACTGTCATGAATACATATGACAATAGCTGTAAACAGTGTATGCACTAAACATGTAGGTTTAAGGTTTCAGGTCTATTTCCATACCATTAGTCAGTGCAATATAAGGGAAACGACTCTGTAAAAAATTGAACTTAATTGGTCATCGAAGTTGCAAGAGAATGAAAGGCACTGGAAACGTTTGGTATTCTCAAAACATTTACTCAAAATAATTGTTAGCAATATGAAGAGTTGTTGAAACATATATTATAAAACATTGTGAGAAACCACTTCTTCTAAATTAACATAGTTTTTGAGACAGAATTACACAGCGGTATTAAAGGCACTGGACACCTTTAAGTTTTTTATTCTTCACTCAAACATTAAAAGACTTCAGGCCTGAAAATTAGGCATCTGAAAACATACAAAATGTGTGCAAAAAGGTTTTTTTTCTTTCACCTTTCTCTTGCAATTTCGATGACAAATTACGTCAAAAACAGATTTGTTATTTTATGTACATGTTGGGATACACCAAGTGAGAATAATGGTCTTCAACAATTACCAAAGGTGTCCAGTGCCTTTAATACCGCTGTGTAATTCTGCCCTAAATTTCAACATAACAAGAATTTGGCTGAGATGAAAGCAACGAAGGCTGTTTTCATTAACAACTGGTTCGCTGAGTGGAGAGTTCATTGTAGCATAGACCAGTCGAAATATGTATTCATTCAGGTAAAGGGTTAACAATTTTGTTTACCAAAATCTTTTTATGGTAAGCAGATTGTGTTCCTAAGCTTTATGTGACAATACTAGTCTTATACAATTTTCAAATGTGTCAGAGTGCCTTTAAGTCGCTACTGATAGAATTACTGCAACGTATCAGTCTGTACATGTAGTTCCTACTTCCTAGGAGTTGTTTTCACTCACAATACAATTTTTAAAAACTAATATCCAATATTTCCTCAAAGGCAGTGACATAGCGTTCTCTATTGATCATCCTGCTATAATGAGTGCCCTTACATTGTCAGTGCAGAATGCTTTTTCAGTGCGTGCTCTTTCAATAAACTACATAATGTATGTGTAGCTTTGTACCCTTTGTAAGAAGAAGAACCTACAAGTACTTAGCTTCTTTTTTTTATTACATCATTTAAAGCCGTTGGACCCTTTCGGTAAACAGTATTGTCCAAGGCCCACACTACGTGTATCACAACTTCTATATCAAATAACAAACCTGTGAAAATTTGGGCTTAATCGGTCATCGGAGTCGGGAGAAAATAACGGGAAAACCCACCCTTGTATCCGCGCGTTTCATGACATGTGTTTAAAATAAATCCGTAATTCTCGTTAACGAGAATTGATATTGTTTTACTGTTTTCTCAAAAAGTAAAGCATTTCATGGAATAATATTTCAAGAGAGGTATTTCACCACTACCTTCTGTAAAAAGTTATTTGTAAATCTGTGAACTTTTTTTTGTTTTCTGTACTGAATGGGTCCAATGGCTTTAAAGCCATTGGACCCTTTCGGTTCAGAAAAAAAAAAAAAAAGCCATTGGAACCTTTCGGTTCAGAAAAAATAACTTACAGGGTTTACAGAAGGCAATGGTGAAAGACTTCTCTTGAAATATTATTCCATGAAATGCTTTACTTTTTGAGAAAATAGCAAAACAATATAAATTCTCGTTAACAAGAATTACGGATTTATTTTAAACACATAAAATAACAAACTTGGAAAATTTGAGCTTAATTGGTTGTTGAAGTTGCAAGATTATAATGAAAGAAAAAACACCCTCCCGTCACACAAAGTTGTGTGCTTTCAGATGCTTGATTTTGGGACCTCAAAATCTCATTCTGAGGTCTCGAAATCAAATTCATGGAAAATTACATCTTTCTCAAAAACTACGTTTCTTCAGAGGGAGCCGTTTCTCACAATAATAATAATAATTACAACATTTATAGAGCGCTATACGGATGTTCCTAAGCGCTATAACCAGATTGACAAAACAGATGGGTTTTATATTAAGTTGAGATTTGAAAGTGTCCAATGAAGGAGCTGCTTGAATGTGGGTGGGTAGCTTGTTCCAAAGTGTTGGAGCTATGACTGAAAAGGCCCGATCGCCATAGCGTGTTATGGTGCGGGGTCGCGGGAAAGCTGGAAATGAGCTATTGTACCTTGGATAAAAACACAAACCCCAGTTGCCATTTTTGCTGGCAAATCAGATACCATAGCACACTGATTTGAAAAACAGTAATAAATAAATAATAAAGAATAATAAGTCTTACATAGCGCATTTCACAATCAATGCGCTTTTATATTTGGACGAGTCAAACAATAATACACCATTTTTTCAAAACAGTTGAGTTAGGCCTAATGGTTTTGAATGATACAATTTTAACTATGGCTTTGCCACGTGTATAATTGCGCTTAAATAACTGACACTTTAAATTAAAATGTACAGTTTGGACTGAGCTTAGATTAAATAAACGACAGAAGAGAAAGGGCAACTTGAATAGACTCACTCTGCGAAATACAAATGTTGACAAAAGCAAAAGCAGGTTTTGTCTTAAAGACAATAGATAATACACCTGTATTCATAAATCTTCGGCATATAGGCCGCCTGGCGTATAAGCCGCAATGCCCCCACCCCCACCCAAAAAAAAAATATATATATATCGGTTTTGATGAATTATCACGATGTCTTCCCTAATTGAGACGCCTTGCAACCACAAAGTGTCCCATAACCAACCCCAAGATTCCCCAATTGATCTCGAAATGACAGGGTTTCTTTTAAAAAAACTATTATCAGACTAATATAGCGCCCAGGCGGTCTCACACAGACACTACAGAAGTAACACAGTGACATTTACCTCCCCTGTGTGGAGCCTTGTGCCGCGAAATGCCGACCACATTGGAATCATATTACACAAGCCAAAACCCATCAGTACTGTTTGTGCGTTATGGATGCTTATTGGTTAACTAGAATGAAATGGGCAGGATCTAGCTAAATATGCACACATGTAAGAACAGTCATGCGCAGTAGACACTTTATTTGTGTGTAACTGAAAGGCCACGGTTTTCACAATGGGTAGACTGTAGACATTACAACTGACAGCTGTATACCTCAACTTATACTCAACTTATAATTTGTTTTGAAGTGATTGTACAATTCCAGTTTTTTAAACTTCAAATATAAATTGCGATATTATCGAATATCGCGATACTTTTTTGACTATACATCGTGGGATAATAAAAGCAATATTGCCCAGCTTCCAAAGCGCTGTACAAAGTAACTACAAATAAGCACAAAATATAATAACTGTATACACCTGTATTACTTGCCTGCTGCTTCTAAAGTCAATTACCCAAAGTCAAATATCTTAAAAAGTCGGAACTGAAATACAAAAGACGGTTTTTCGAAGTCAGAAAGTCTGAATTCCGCCAACGAGGAAAATCTCATCCCTGATTCTATCTTGCAGTGAATCCTACATGCAACCGCATCTTACCGCATTTGCACATTCAACTTCTCCCCTTTAATTGTTGCACAATACTAATACAATATATTTTATATAAAAACTTTTTTGACATTTCTTTTTTATACTTTGAACGGGTCACAAAAAAGTCTCACTTCATATTAAAAAATATTAAAAAGGTAATAAATAAAATGGATGTAAATTAGAAAGCAAGCTAAGGAAAGCTCATTGTTTTGGATCTGTAAAATATACACAGGGTTGTGCTTAGGGTTGTGCTTAGTCCAAAGATCAAGTGTTGTATTTTTATCAGTAAAGCTACCCATACGTTAATGTTCCCAAGAGTCCAGCCCAAAACCAATCAGGCATGGAGTGAGGAAGTTAATTTCATCATCGAGTCTCATACACAATGGGTTATAATGCTTATTACATGTAGATAAGTCTTTGCACATAATTTGTTTAAAAACATTGAGCAAAGAGCTTCATACTGTATGGCAGGCCTTGAGAGTATCACAAAAATACAACTACTGTACACCTAGCTAACTTGTTTTGTTCACAGCACCGGGATACTGGCATACTGCATCGGATTTTTCATTCACAAGTAGAATATATTGCATTTTTAGTAGACAATGAGAGCCCTCTGCGTGTGACTTGCGTGTCCGACAAGAGTCCGACCTAATTTGGAAAAAATCACTCCACCTTCAACCAATTACATATAGGAGGCCTGTCTCCACCAGCCGACCAGATGATTCGGGAGTACCATGGCGAATCAGGCAACTGTTCGCAGAACCTGGCATATCAGATGACATGTTCTAATCCGAGAGTTTCTACGAAGGCATGCTTCCAATTTAGATGGCGCAGGTTACAGCTTTATAATTGTATCTATAGATAACTAGACATTAGGTGTCCGTGAACAAACACAAACAAGTTCCATTTTGTTTCACTTTGATTCAATGCTCTAGAACTCTAAAGTGTGGCTGACTTTCAAGCTCAAATGATACTGCTCAATGCTGCAAAAAAGAATTTCACATTTTGTTGACCTATATTTACATGAACATGTATCTAGCAAACCACCCCAAAGATTGACTAATGTATATTGAATGGGTTCAGTATAATCTATAAACTGAAAAATAAAGTAATGTCTCAAATGAAACCGATATTTTATGTCAAAATTCATAAACATTAGTAATTTTCAATGGCTTTTTCTGGCTTCAACAAACAACTTTTTAGTCAAGTCTGGAATAAACATGTCAATCTATCAAGGTCAGCTTTATACATGTAAGCATTTTTCTTCTTCGTTTTTGTTTGTTCATACATTTAAAATAACAAATTACTTTAGATTTTCAGATATTTCTTTTGACCCATCCAAACAATGGCTTCATTAAGTACCTTTAATTGAGCAATTTCACAGGTTGATTGATGACAAATACAGGCCTGTATGCTTCAACATTGAAAGGGCAAGGGCACTACTTTTGTAAGACATTTTCTCCTTGGTAAAGGGCAACCTACCGGTATTAGTAAATTGCAAATTTCTACTGGAGTCAATGACCAGGGTGCAAAAAGGCAATCGACGGGTTGGAGTCAATGACCAGGGTGCAAAAAGGCAATCGACTGGTTGGAGTCAATACCAGGGTGCAAAAAGGCAATCGACTGGTTGCCCTCATAAAGTACAGAAATATCAAGCCTGCAAATGTATGATGTGTTCCACATCATATCTTCGAAAGTACATCGATGTTTGGTTTTAGAGACAAAAGTGTAATGAAAATTAACTCACCATATACTACCCCCGAGTTCTGTACGTTGAGTCCTTGTTTCTCTTCCCTAGCGAGTGCCTTCACATAGTTTTCACTATCATCAAGAATTCTCTGTCTGATTCTATCACTCTCCAGTAAACCTGGTTGTGCACGATACATGGAATAGTTCATAAACGCATACACCCATGTCAGCATCAGAAAAAGAAGCAGAATACCTATCCTACTGGATGTAACAATACGGCAGGTTTTGCGGACGGCCATGATTTAGTCAGCGTGTGGACACCCTAAGGTTTATATGTAGCAGCCACCTACAACAAAAAAGCAATATAAAATGATTATGGAAAATAAATAAAATAGATATCACAAAACACTTTATTCTTGCTGCAGAGTCATTGGAGGTCTGGGGTGTAGCGCTTGACACCAATTGTATAGCCCCCACTACAAAGTCACCCACATCAAAATGTTTCCCCCAAGCAAGCTCACTGTTAATAGCTCACTGAATAATCCTGCCCCCCTCACAGAGGCACCACCATTAATACAGCCACACCTTGAACCAGACACAGTCACCCAGATACTGTCATGGCCGAGCGGATAAGAGCACCGAATTCAAGCTCTGATGCTTCTGTTCAGCAGAGTGTGGGTTTGAATCCCGGTCGTGACACTTGTGTCTCTGAGCAAGACACTTAACTATAATTGCTTCTCTCCACCCAGGGGTAAATGGGTACCTGTGAGGGCAGAGATGGTTCTTGTGGTTGATTTAGCCGAGTAGCACATATTAATGTTGCACAGGCTGCATACTCCCTACCAGGGAGCTGAGATGGTTTAAGGAGTGAATTAAGGCCCAGTGACCAGGGGTAATAATGTGAAGCGCTTTGGGACGCCCTCCGGGTGTGAAAAGCGCTATATAAAAACGGGTTATTATTATTATTATTACCCACAAAACATTGAACCCACCAAACACAGAGTTCTCATCCTAGAAGAGCCAATAAGAGAAGTGCAGAGCCAACCTTGAAACCTCTGATTGGCTCTTTGCACAGATCTGCCATTGTGATGTGTGTGTACAGAGCAGACTTCATGCTTCAGTAGTATTGTTTGGATGAAAGGTTTACACTACTTAACTTTAGAGTTTATAATGATCACTTTAGCTATTCACTGCTGTCCCAAATTCGAGGTTCTACGGGCAAATGACTGATCGACCCAGGGCAAATATAATAGGCCAGCATCAGTGTTGTAGCCACGGTTGGCGGTGCTGAGCGGGCCTGCCCAGGACTCACAATTTTTTCCCGCACTCTGAGCAAACTACATTGTTGCCATCATGCACAGATTTCCCCTAGAATATATCAAAGTATTGTCTGCTGCCTGTGCATTGATCTGAGACAGAGCTAATAAAAAAGATGTCACAGAGAAAGAACACAGTCAAAAGTCCATTCAACAGCAATAAGGTTTTTTTCCTCAATTTTTGCTCCAATTTTCTTTCCTAAGATGTTTTCTATTTTAATTGTTAACTTTGTACATACATATTATTTTATAGTCTATATAAATGCTTTTAATTTGTGTATTATCCTTTCCTATAACTGGCGGCTCGTCCGCTGTTGGTTTGGTCAATAAATATAATATAATATAAAATAAGTAAGCATAAAAAAAATTGTTGATCGCTCACCCTTGGTAGACTTCCCCCAAAAAATATATACCTGTAGTAGGCTATAAGTGTATTGCCCACCACTAATATGGTCTAGCTACAACCCTGGCAAACATCTCAAACACTCAAGTATTGTTTGAAGCTTTGCTTTTTATATGAAGAAACTATGAATAAATAGTAAAACTAAACACAACCCTTCCAGCAGCAGCTCACCACAAGAATGTCTCACTCCAACGCAAACACAACCTGCCAGCAGCCAACTCTCACGCTTTACCAGCCAAGAACAGCTCGGATCCAGCAGTACAAAAACTCAACCACCACCAGTAGTCCAGCATTCTCCCCAAGACGAGCAGAGTATACTGTTCAAAACCTCAAGACCAAACCCACTCACACAAAAGAGACTTACACAGGGTTATACCCGCAAGTTTACTATTTATTATAGTTTCTTCCTATCTCATCACTCTAGTCTAAGTCTCATGACGATGACTAGAGTAGGCTAGTTCAAACATTGAGACCAAGCAAAAACTCACTCCGCTGCAGTGAAGTTAATTAAAACTACTAGGCCATATACTTCCGCTTTATTACATTTATGATAAAGAGCAAGACCAATGTCAAAACAAAAGAGAGCCGGGATACATGTAACACCATGGAGGAAGAAAACTTTAGACTAACAGCCCAACACGGTGGGCTAGCAGTAGCACACATAGCGTTTACTCGTGCAAACTGAATACGATTTGATCTATTCAACACACGTGCAATGCCTATAGAACACTATATATATAGAAGCCTATAGGCATTGCACAAGTTCAATATTGGTCTAGCCAGTGTTGGGTCTAACAGGTTTTAACGTATTTTCTCTGTGTTTTTTTAGTTGGCCATTTCCCTATTCCATCATCTTCTCATTTCTATTGTTCCATTTGACCTTGTTCGTGTGAATGATGTCCATTATTTTTTAGACTCAATATTTTAACTAGAAATGGGAGAGCCTTTCTTCTAATACAATGCTAGTAGTCTGAGTCTGAATAATAAACACTGACAATGGTTCCAAGTGTGTGATAGTTGGCTAATGGTGGAGGTTTTATTACAAGAGGGTGCTGTTTCAGCCAATAATGTATTGGCTATCAAGACGACTAAAAACTGCGATCACAGACTTAGAACCAAGTCTATACCAGGCCTGACACTTCACGGAGGCAACGAAGGCGATTGCCTCCGTTGCCCCTTGCCATTTCCTTGGTGCCCTTGAAATGCTCCAGTAGAAATTTACAATTTCCTCATAGGGTGACCTTTGCCAAAGAGAAAATGCCTTAGTGCCCTTGCCCTTTCAAAAACGAAGCATACGGGCCTGCTATACACACTGACACAAGCTCAGTGCGGGTCCAGAAAATCCACTCTGAAAACAAAAGTTGCAATAAATGATAAAGTCCCACCGTTATAATGGCGGACTCCGGAGGACATTGTGTAATACCAGAAGGTTAAAATTCTGAATAATTTGTAACAGTGAGAATTACAATTTTTTGCAACAGTTTGTTTTTTGGCGAGGGGATTTTCTGGACCCCTGCATGCTAAGCTCAATGAGAGTACAAAGTAACAAAGAACTCGTAGGTTAGAGCTCCCCCTAGACTAAAAAAATGTAGAACTTTAGGTTAGTTCCGCTATTGTCTCCACGAACGACGATAGTGGAAAGAACCTCATCTATTTCTACCTCCATGCTAACAGTTGACAATTGGAAAGTCAACTGCTTTCATCCACTCCCTCATCCACTCCCATTGTCCCACTTCGAAATGAAGGAAACATCAAAGTGGTGGAGCTTTTCAAGTAACTGGGTGCCTTCTGCAGAGCTGATGGAACAATTGGCAAAGAGCTGAACAACAGAATTGGCAGAGCTGCAGGATCTTTCAGGGAGCTGGAGAAGATATGGAAAGATCGTTATCTCAACCTGAAGATCAACTCTTGTGTTCTACAACTCTTGTGTTCTTTCAACCTGGCTGTACGCCGCCGAATGCTGGAGTCTGACAGAAAGAGACGAAGCCAATTTAGACATGTTAGATGCTCTGGACATGAGATGCCTAAGAAAGATCCTGCGTATTAAATGGACGCAACATACCACAAATAAGCATGTAAGAACAATGACCAAACAGCCCCCACTCACAAGCATCATTAGAAAACGCAGATTGCAGTGGTTTGGTCACCTCCAACGAATGGGAACAAAACGCATCACTATGAACAACTCTACAACTGGTCACCAACCCATGGGAAACGCAGACGAGGGCGCCCTAGGACATCATGGGAAAATGTAACCCAGAGGGACCTCTCCAGACTGGGCACGGGGTGGTCTGTGGAGGAGGCAGAAGTGGCAGCTTAAGACCGTTCTATTTGGAAGCGTCTCACAAGTCAGGCAGCCGGTGCAGTTATGCATGATGCTAACCGATGATGATGATGACGCTCAGTCATACAGTACAGTGTAGTTCTAGGAGTGGATAACTTTCCGTATGGCGCCACCACTTTTTCACTCATTTTTACAAAAAGGGATATATCAATCAGGTAAATTAGATACTATATTATTTTATTTCGAATGAAAAAGTGGTGGCGCCACACGGAAACTTTTCCCTAGGAGTAATTCAAGAGCAGGTAGTCTAATGTAAAAATTATAGTTTATGTTTGAACCTCCATGTCACAAGGCATTATAGGATGGAAAAGGGGGCTTACATTGGATTCAGAAAGAACTTCTTCACGCAACCAACAACAAGTGACAAACATCTGGAATTCCCTTCTTCCACACCACAACAAAAACAAAGCAGTGATGATATTGGATTGATGCAAAACTGTTAAAAGCAGGATAAGACAAGACTTGATTCTCACTGTGGGTTGAGAGGAAAGGATAGGATATGGTGTCACAAAGGCTATCTAATTAATAATTTACCCATAACCGTAATAAGTAGGGTCCATAAGTAATTTGCACACACACCTCCCTAGCCTAGCACCTTACCCGGCCTCGACCATGGACTCTGCTGGAGGAAGAAGCCCTCGCCGACCATCACCACTACTGCTGAGTGACTACCAGCCACCGTGACCATGGACGCTTTGTACTTTTGTTAAGACACTGTTCTGTTTTAATTTAACACTGTTGTGATCACCAACACAACAGTAACGAGTTTGTGTATAAAAAGCAGCTTATTTAAGTGACAAACATGATGAAAGACTACGATGATTTGAAGAGGCAAGCATACCACAGCAAAACGAATCCAGCAAAACAACCATCCAGCGGCCGCCAGCGTTACCGCATTTCCTCTTATATGTGTGCACGACGTACGTACATTAGTTAACACGCGCGCGACGACAGCCGACCGGCATTGATTGGTGGTGTGTGTAGTTTCAAAGGTCGACTTCACAAGTGGTTCGTTTTCTCATAGGTCGAGTAAGGATAGGTCGACCTGTCGCGGTCGAGTTGGCACTTAAGGCATTGTACGGAGCTCTGGAGGTGCCATCCGTCTCCGTAAATTCGATTCAAAATCCTTGCCATAAACTTATAAAATAACTGCAAATGAAAAAAAAAATAGAGTGAAACTGTGCTGAAAAAAAATGTATGTGGTGCAATAAAATAAGAATGATTAGATTTGAGTACAGTCCACCGTGTAGTTTATTCATATCATAGAATGATTTATTCAACAGCAGGAGGCCGGGCTGCTTGAAACAGAAATCAGCATTCATAAATACCCCAGACAGTTTCTCTACTCCTATAGGTGGAGAGCGCATCACATGGGGGTGTTTAAACCTTTGATAATGACCAGCTGGAGCTGTTTATAACAAGCTGGCTTCCGCGTGTCAGGCGCGCAAGATTATCACGAGGAACGCAATTCATAGCTATAGTAACAGCCCATAATCTAAGCGCGCACGCGAAATCTAAGCGTGCGCGCATTCACACAACCCACACGCATCAAATTTTTAAATGTTTTTAACACGTTTTTTAACAAAAGGGCATTTATGAATGGGAATAAAAGAGTAGTGACTCGTTCTTAAACGTCCGTTTAAAACCTTGCAGGGTCGTTGCCATGTGATAAAGGCCCTCGCTTCTGCTCGGGCCTTGAATCACTGGTCGCCGCCCCTGCCGGTGTGGCGGTTTCAACTTTCCGCTGTGTTCAGTTTTCCGAATGACCAAATACGGTAGCATTACGTCATGCGATGCCTGCGCACAGCAAGCGAAAGTAGTCCATTTTTAGTGCCGTATTGAGTCATCCATTACCCTCCGGTAGCTGTCATGGCGGCGTCCACGAGTCGACTACAACTAGCGGCAAACGCGTGGATCGTATGAGTTGTTTTTTATGCAAGCAGAGTGTGACCTGCCTAAAGTTGTACCCATGAATACATGTAAAGATGGGGCAAGAGATTATGTGACTACACAGAAAAGAATCGTAATATAAACAATTTGGGGGTCACTGCTGAGAGAACTACAGCACTCGCCAGGGTACTCGCGGCGGTATCTGACAGGTCACCCGGAAAACTGAACACGCCGGAAAGCTAAAACCGTTCGAACAACGTGCTGATATGTCCGACTACGTCACCCGGAAAACTGAACACGGCGGAAGACTGAAACCGCCACACCGGCTTTAACCAGCCATTGAAGAACTCGTCGCTACCCCGTTATTCCCTTATTTAAAAAAAAAAAATTGCGGTTTACCACCAGGGTCTATTGCATGAAGTTGTCGAGCAGAACATACTGCCTAGCAAAAACTTCTTTGCTGAGCCAAACAAATGTGTTGACTTGATGTTAATTTTTGCTGGTAACCTGTTTCTGTACCTAGCACATTTTATTTATTACTTACAGGCTTTATGAAATTGGGCCCTGGATATCCGATATCTACATTTTCTTTTCAGGGACAAAAAGCATTCAGGGACAGGGCTAGTTTAGATCTAGCAACATATTTGGTGTTTTGAAGTTGAGAAGATATCGTCAGTAGGCTATTAATTTGGTAGTTCAACAAATTTTACATCTAATAAATGTTTGTTTTACAATCAAATGGAATCACTGGGTAATATGTTGTTTTAAGATATTTATGTTCTGCCACAAATAGTTATCAAGCTCAGATTCACAATCACAATTTTGATCTCAAAAGTTGAGATCTAAAAATTGTATTAATCACCCATAAGGCACTGGAAACTATCAGTAATTACTCAAAATAGTTGCATAAAAACTTAATGTGAAAAAGCAATGGAGCTGATGAAGTGACGTAGTTTTCGAGAAAGAAGTAATTTTCCACTTAAATATTTAAATTTGATTTTGAGACCTCAGAATTAGATTTTGAGCAATCAAGCATCTGAAAGCACACAACTCTGTGTGACAAGGGTGTTTTTTCTTTCATTATTATCCCACAACTTTGACGACCAATGCATATGTTAAGATACACCAAGTGAGAAGCCTGGTTTTTGAAAATTACCAATAGTGTCCAGTGCCTTTAATGATACCTATCATCATACAAAAATAAACCAACCTAACAAGGATTTAATATCAAAATATTGTTGTTTTTGTTTGTTTGTTGATGCCAAAATGGATATCATTAGTTATACATCTTTTTAATACAATGTTTTGCCAAATTCTTCAGCTCAGACACCACTATTGATCACTTTTGTCAATTAATTATTCGCTCATTTTGAAAAAGGTTTATCAAAGTAAATCACTGCAGTCAAACCTTAATACCACTGATCATATCAATAATGTCAAGTATAAACCTAAGATATGCTGAGCAAATCTCTTAATGTCTGAAGGTATGCTGCAATGACAGCTTTCTTGTAACCCAGGTTAAGATTTTGTAGAGCTTCCGGGAACATATCCACAAATGAGCTAGAAAAGTAGATCATAGATCAGGAACTCTTTATAGGTAGAAAATAACAGCAGACAAATATAAAAGTCTGAAATGTCTGATCTGTGAATTTTCAAAGACCTTGAATTGAAATATATTTGTTTATGTTTCGCACAAACATTTTTATATTTGTCATCATTGCAAATACTTTAGTACAAATGAAAACACCCTGAATTTTGCTTTTTAGAATAACTATTGAATACAAATAAAAATCAGTCCTAAGAATGATTTGCACACAAACTATATCATAAAATCAAACATAAAATTTAGGCAAGGGCTTTTAGTGTCCTGTTTAAACATATCAGTTGACCTTCACACAGTGCCGAAACGAGGTTAAAATTTTAGGGGAGCAATTCTGGTGAAGCTAAAACTTTAGTTTTGGTTTGCACTTTTCTTAAAGACCTGCTTGAACGAAAATGCCAAGTCGTAAACTTTGCTGAAATTCACTTAAAATGTTTTCAAAGAATAGGGAAATCGAGTCATATGACTATAAAAAGATTTCAATTGTGTAAAAAAACAATCATTTAAAATGCCCTTATCCAGCACTTTTCTGAGAGATTTGCGAAAAGCCATGTTACGTAATCACTCTCAAAACTGAAGTATGAGTAGGTATGGACTCAAAGAGAGATGTAGACAATGAATATGAATACAAATGAAAACACCCTGAATTTTGCTTTTTAAAATAACTATTGAATACAAATAAAAATCAGTCCTAAGAATGACTTGCACACAAACTATATCATAAAATCAAACATAAAATTTAGGCGAGGGCTTTTAGTGTCCTGTTTAAACATATCAGTTGACCTTCACAAAGTGCCGAAACGAGGTTAAAATTTTAGGGGAGCAATTCTGGTGAAGCTAAAACTTTAGTTTTGGTTTGCACTTTTCTTAAAGACCTGCTTGAACGAAAATGCCAAGTCGTAAACTTTGCTGAAATTCACTTAAAATGTTTTCAAAGAATAGGGAAATCGAGTCATATGACTACATATCAAAATTACATTAAAATGGTGAACAAGTGCATTATAAACAAGTTAAAATACCATTGCCGTTGAAAACATTCCGCTCAGGTAGCTGTTTAAAGGTAGTGGACACTTTGGTAATTATACTCAAAATAATTCAATTATTTTGAGTAATTACCAATAGTGTCCACTGCCTTTAAGAACTTACTTGGCTGTTGATAGTTGTAGATGGAACTGATTTGATCCAATTTGATTTCTTCTTTTATTCTAAAAGGAACATTCACCATAACCCTGGTGAAGGGTTAAAACCGTACTTAAAATAATACAACTGAGGGTTACATTATGACGGAAGAGTTACTATTGAAGTCAAATTGTGTAGTCAAACCTAACAAATCCATTGGGCTAAAACAATGGGTACTGGTTTTCTGCTGAGTTCATGTTTGTGTTTGAACAAGTACTTGTCCCATTATATTAAATCAATGTGACAAAGGGTATGTTCAGACAGCGTACTAAGTTAGACCTGAACCACTTTAACTTTACGAGGTGGTCTTAAAAAGTTGTTTGACAAAATACACAAAATACGGTAGACTTAAAAAGTATTATTACTATTGAGAAATCAATTAATTGATCACATAATCAATAGGGGAAATAGTTTAAGTTAGAGAAGAAAGTGTAGATTCATGACTATAATATACTCGCCTTCGGCTCGCACATTCTATCCACGAATCTACACTTTCTCGTTCATTCTCCTTAACATAATTTTAATTTGTAGATAATACCTGCATTCTGTTTAAAAGGTAAGAAAAGATTGTACAAATCATATCTCAAATGGATAACAAAATTGGATGTGTTTTTGCTCCTATTTACGCACGAGGTGTTATCAATAAATTGATTCCTTTTTCTGCTCGCAGGACCAGAGAATTGATCCGCATAACAGGGATAGACTCGTTGACAGCCAGGTTGAAGTTTCTTAAGATCATCGCTGCAATCACTTTCATCTCGTTCATTGCAAAATTCTGCCCGATGCAATTCCTTGAGGATAGAACAATCAAAATATTAAAACATGCGGGAACAATAAATAATTGTTTTGACTTCTTCCCAATTTCTAAGTAACTAAAACCCGGCAGAATCCCCCAGGACCTGGTTGGTCAAGATCTAGAGGCCGCCCTAGGACATCTTGAATCAAGCACCTTTGAAAATTTGTTGTTGATGTTGTCAATGTATATTTTTTTTCTGATTGATTGATTGATTGATTAAACTGGACCCACCAAGCATGGTTGACAGACTCTGGAACCTAGCTACTAACCGTGGACATAGGAGAGATGGACCCCAGATGTCTATGTGGTAGAGTCAGTGAGTGATAAGAGTAAAGTAAAGTATTTCAAATGCAACTTAATTATTACCAACATTGTTAAAAGTACTGTCAAAAACTGAACACATACCCTTTAAGCTTTCAGTCAAAGGTTCAGTTTGATTAGAATTGTACATAATTGTAGAAGGAACTGATTTGATTCAATTTTATTTTTTTATTTTATTCCAAAAGGAAACATACCCCATAACCCTGGGAAGGGTTAAACTGTACTTTGAATAATACAACTTAGGGAATACATCATGACGGATAAGTTACTATTGAAGAGGAAAACACAAATTTTCAAACTAACTACTTGTAGAATTGATTTCCTTCATTTTGGCATGTATCTTCAAGTTTCTCAAAGGAGTTTAGCTGAACATCTCTATCTAGTAATATAATGTCTATTTATAGGATTTATTTTAATGAATATGGGTCAATTTTGAAGAGAGGGGTTTGTTTTGAAAAGGAAACTCTTTCATAATTTCAAAATCCACTTGATGACACCAACTGCACTCTTTAAAACTACACACTGAATGTAGAATTTTTTAACTGCTTTCAAATTAGTCAAATAGAATTAGCTGTTGCAAACTGCTTTCCAACCAAAAGGACCTATGGTCTAAATGTACCAATAAGTAGTAAGTGGCCTGACGCTTTGCCCCTGGCACAGTCCTTCTTCTCAAAGCCTTGAGAAAGACTCTGCTAGGGTCAAAATGTCTCAGACGTCTGGCTACATGTTTTTTTTTATTACCGAACCCTAAAGCTCAGTTTCATAAACCCTTACATAAAGGACAATTTTTTCATGAAACGCTGTATGGTAATTACCTTGGGCCAGCAGAGAAAGGCACAAAAGCAAATGGTGGTATGGATTTAGCTCTGTCGGGTGAAAACCTATCCGGGTCAAATACTTCTGGTTCATCCCATACGTTTTCATTGTGGTGTACTCCACTGATTGCCGCAGTAACAAATGTATCTGTCAATATTGGAAGATCAAAACATCGTTAGCCATATTTCCAGCAATCCCACAGTATGGGGATATCCTTCTGCCCTCAAGAGAGCTTTAAATGAAGTAAAAATGAAGTAAAAATGAGTAGGATTTTAAACTTTGCATGGTGGATAAACGATCAAATAAGGTTTGTGACATTCATGGCCATATGCTTGTTAGCGCACGTGCTTACCCATCACTAATAACAAGTAACGCAATCAATACATACAAAATCTATTTTAGGATGAAGCTTAGTTGAAAAGCACCCAAATCATCCTATATTTATCAATATAGGACTGCTATATTAAATGTTGGCATGTCGGAACAGTACATTTATGGCAAAAAATGGTTGCCATATAAGTGCTTGACAAACAAAATGACAAGGATTTAAGTGTCACCCCGATGTTCCAAAGACATTGCTGTTTGAGCGGTTCCCTTTGTCTGCTGAGGGCTGTTGGGGTTAATGTAACATTTAATACACTATCTTCTTGCCTCACCTTTGGGGACTGTTCTGCCATCAGGAAAGGTCAACGGTTGGGTCAACTTCCTCATGATTAAGTTGACAGGGGGATGAAAACGTAGACTCTCCTTCAGACAATTTGTCAGGTATGGCAGGTTGTTCAGATCATTCCTCCAAGTGTTAAAATTACAATAATTTGTTTTATTTAATATATAAATGACTGCTCTTTCTTTGAATCAAGTTGAGGTACTGTGTTAAAGGCACTGTTATTCAAAATAATTGTTAGCATAAACTAAGACTAGGTAACCAGCAATGGAGAGCTGTTGATAATAAAAAAAAACATCGTGGGAAACAGCTCCCTCTAAAGCAACATAGATTTTGAAAAAGATGTAAACTCTGACTCAAATAATAACAGACTTCAGCTGAAGCATTTTATTATGCATCTGACACCACACAAAGTAATGCAACAAGGGTGCTTTTTCTTTCATTTTCTCCAGCAAATTCGACGACCAATTGAGCCCAAATGTTCACAGGCTTGTTATGTTTTGCCTATGTTGGGAAACACCAAGTGAGAATACTGAACAGATAAGTTACCAGTGAGGAAAGTTACCTAGGCTGTTCGCACTGGGTAAGTTACCCACTGGCTCAGGTAGTTTACCCAACAGGGCCAATAATAAGCAACATACCATTCAAACTTGTCACATTCTCTGCCTTGTAGTAGCTCATCTATCTCTTCAAGACACTTTTGTTGGAATTCTGGAAACCTTGCCATGTTATATAAAAACCATGAGACTCCTGCTGCTGTAGTGTCGTGTCCTTCAAACATGAAAGTGTCTACTTCATCATAGATCTCTTGGTCCGACAAACCCTTGCCATCTGAGTCCTGAAAGGGAAGGTATAGTATGTTTGGTAATCACTTTTAAAATGGCAATAGAAACTTTTGGTTAGAAGCCTGCAGCAGCTACCGATGGTATAAAGCATTTTTAGAAACTATTCACTCCAAAGTAATGTGGTGATGTAAAAAACATATCAGGTTTTTATGGCCCAAAATTTGAATCCAAGAAGCGTTACTGCCAGTAACACTTCTCAAATTGTGTATTCCAATTAGGGATTAGTCTTCAAATGTGGATGTTAACGCTACCACATTTTGAAATGAAATTTTCACATAGTAGTTTAATTGTATACGTCTAGATTTATGTAGGATTAAAACAACCAAACAGTTCAGAAAACCAAGGTATACTTGGCCTTTAAAACGTCCTTTATTTTAGCGATGAAGATAAATCCATTCCTGATACTCATTCAACCATGAGTTCATGGTAAACTAAGGAATAATTTCTGGTAAATATAAAACACATTACATGACCACTTATGTTAGCAGAATGCCTGCAACTGCAACAAAGATTTACATTAACAACCAAAAAGTTTAATTATTTTCCTTAGCAATATAGATTTTTCTAGCTATAGGGAAAACCTAAAAATATGATGCCTGGTAGTGCTTTAAAAGTGGAGCTAAATACCAACAAAACCGTCACTGAAACCACAAAGTAGCACTCTGCAAATATTTCTAAATACATAGAAACATTGTGAAAAATATAAATAAGTACAAAAAACTACATGAAATATTATGTTTTCCTATGCTCCATCCAAGTCACCCCCCGTCCCAAGCCAGCCCTGTTTACTGTACCTTAGCACAGAGTAGAATATCCAAGAAGTCAACATATTTCGATTGACTAGTCTTGCCTTGAGCCTTTTCCTCAGCTAACATCTGTTTCCGTTTTCCAATGATATTGCGAGCATATTCATGGACTGACTCGTAGGCACGGCGATAGCGTCTACCACTTGGACTCCACTGGTAGATGAAATCACTATGAAAGGGTAGAAACCGGAACCGATCCACGACCAACGTTGCTATATCATATATACCTTGTATATATGGATGATTGACAACACTGTGAATTGAACAAAATTTATTAAAAAAGCATCTTCTACAAAAATACATTCCTGTTCGTCCTCTTCGCTCTGCTGGGCAATCCCTACTGACTTAAACCACCTTTTAACTAAAGTATGGTCAAAGAGCCTTCCAATTCCATCTGTTTACTTTGTACAATAATTGTTGATTTCCTTTTTACAGCGCATAGGGACCTCACGGTGATATGCGCTATATAAAAACGGTTTTATTATTGTTATTATTACTTGCCAAGATGACTCTCTTCAGACTTTCAAGGGACTTTTAAAGATCCAATTGTTTCAATCTTTCTTTTGAAACAATTCCTTTTACAATGTAGTATATTTTTTCATTGTTTTGCTTTTTGTTGCGCATAGAAGCTCCTGCATTATGCCATCACTACAATAAATCTTGGTTGCTTCACTTTTTGAGACAGTGCTGTGTGCATAAAGAACCATAAATAACAACATTGGACACTTAGAAATGTTACTAAAAACTCACGTTTGGCAGTTGCTTTCTACGCTAAAAATACACTTGAGAAGGCTATCCAGCATCAAGAGGCTCATATCACCTAACATTTCCATTGACTTTGTCTCTCCATTACAAGCAAGTTTCCACTTATCCTATTAAAAAAAAAAGAATAAATAAAAGTAATCATGTTACCACAACAGGGCACAATGAAACAGAGCTGCTGCCTGCATATTAATACACAAAGGTTTACTCAGCACAAAACAATTACTAACCTGGAAAGGGTTACCAGCCAATTGAGTATGATGATTGTACTGTTTTTGACTGGTCTCCTTACACTGTACAGAAAATGTTCAAGCTCGGAACTTATTTTTGATTCATCGATGACACTTCAACCACACATCAACAACATCGTTCGTCTGTCATCATACCACATCAGGAATATTGGTAAGATTCGTAAGTACTTGGACAAAAGTGCCACATTCATGCATTTGTTACTTCTCGCCTTGACAATGGCAATGCTCTTCTCTACAGTCTTCCTAACAACCAGATTTCCCGTCTTCAACGCCTCCAAAATACTGCTGCCCGCATTGTGACACTGTCTAAGAAATCCTGTTCCATCACCCCCATTCTGAAACAACTACACTGGCTCCCTATCTCTCAATGAATCATCTTCAAGCTGATGCTCATTGTCCACAAAGCACTTAATGGTAAGGCTCCCCACTATATTTCTGAACTTCTTCAAGTTTACACTCCATCAAGAAATCTTCGATCAAGTTCCATGCTTCTTCTCATTGAACCCAAGTCTCGACACTCATGGGGAGACAGGTCTTTTTCTTCAGCTGCGCCATGCATCTGGAAGTCTCTACCACTTAATCTTAGATCTTGTCTTTGTACCACAACATTCAAATCTCTTCTCAAAACTTATCTTATGTCACAGGTTTTCAAGGACTAATTTTGTTGTGTCTGTTTTTCTTTGTTTTGTTTTTTGTTTTGTTTGTTGTTGGTTTTTACTGTACCTTGAACACCTAGCAGGGTGGATACGTGCGCATTACAAATCTTATTATTATTATTATTATTAAGTAATATTTCCTGCTTAGGCAGCTCTTTGAAATGTTTACAGATAATGGTTGAAACTTAGTATCCCATGAAAGTCATATTATAATATGGTACATTATGTATATTATACTCTGTAAAACCCCTGTAGGAAACTTCAACAAAATGTTTGGTTCAAAGTGGACAAAGTGGACAAAACTTTTGGAGACAAATTTTGGGTTATTATTAAACTTTTATCACATTTCATATTTAATCAACACTAATACAGCAAACTCTGTATAATAATCCAATCAAAATCCTTCATGTTGCGCCCCTTTATACAATTTAACTGTGCAATCCATCGATCTACAAACAAAAAACATAATGGGAAAAGATGCCAGCTATTTTATGGATGGAGCAGCTCCAAGGAATGGGTCACAATGCACATTCTCTTACCACAAGAATATCTGCTGACTGCTGGAAAACGTTGACATATGGCTTCAAGATGTCAAAGTGGAAACCTGGTGTGAGTAGGCGTCGATTGCGCGCCCACTTCTTTCCACTTGATAACAGTAACCCATCTCCAATCCATGGCCGGACAAACGAATATGTATACTCGGCCTTAGGTTCTTGTTGAAGAAAAAAAAGAAAAAACTGAGGTTTTAAATCAACATATGTGCCTAGAGTACACCAGTCTCAAGGTTTATCATTATTATTTCACATTCATTAATACCTCAGACAGTTTCTCTACTCCTATTGGTGGAGAGCGCATCACGTGGGGGTGTTTAAACGTTTGATAATGACCAGCTGAAGCTGTTTATAACAAGCTGGCTTCCCTGTGTCGGGCGCCCAAGATTATCACGCGGAACGCAATTCATAGCTATAGTAACAATGCGTAATCTAAGCGCGCGCGCTTAATCTAAGCATGCGCACGTACACACAACCCACGTGCATCGAACAGATTCTTCACAAAGTTTTTGAAAAAAATATTTCAAACCTCACAATTTCAATTGTTAAAGTGTCTATAATTGTATTTTTTTAACGTTTTTTAAAACAAAAGGGCATTTACGAATGTAAATAAAAGAGTAGTGACTCGTTCTTAAACATCCGTTTAAAATGTTTCAGGGTCGTTGCCGTGCGATCGGCTCGGGCCTTTATCACAAAGCCGCCGACCCTGCCAGCTTTAAACAGCTGTTGAAGAACTCGTCGCTACCCTTTTATTCCCTTAATAATAATAGATCAAAACAAGCTATATAAGAGTTGTGGTGACTAAATCATCAGGGTAAGCAATTGAATCCTGGTCACGATCCTTGACAATAAAGACACCTCAATATAATATAATTGCATCTTTATTCAAAGAGCTGGTTGAGGCAAAAATATTGCTTTAAATAACAATTGTCTGCTTAGCAGAAATCAGCAAGATACTAGTCACAAATTTATCATTTGACGTGGTGGTTTTGCTGTTAACCTTATTCGGGTAATTGTGCTTAGCTACTTTCAATGCTTTTCAAAAGCTGATCTTTGAAACTTTGTCTTTGAGTGAAACAGGGTCTGGTGATTCAGAGATGGCTCTTGTGAATGTTTTAGCTTGATGCGCTACACGCCTGGCAGCACAGGCTCTATAGGCTACTCCCGAAGGAACTATAGAGCCTGTAGTTTAAGGAATGAAATAAATGGACTGATTGGAATAATAATGTTCATGCACCATGAGCATCAATTATTGGCGCTATCCTGTCCATATTAATATTTATCATTTTTCAATATGTGTCCCAGAGGGTTGAATCATAATTACCTGTGTCCACCATAGACTAGGTTAAATACATGTAAGAGAGATAATGGCTTGAACTGCTAATATTAAAGGGAGATGTTGCCTTGGAACGGACGAGTTGGTATGAAAAGGGTTGGAAATCATTTGTTATAAAAAATGCATTCATGGTTAGGAAGATAATTTAGAAGTGAAATGATCAACAAAAATATTGCGTGGTTTTCCTTTTACTTGGAACTAACACGGTCAACATTTGACTCCACAAATTTGAGTGGCGTGTTAGCGTCCCTTTAATGAGTGTAAGGATAGTAACCAGTCACTGAGCACTGAGGGAAAACTGTGCAGATATACTCTTTAAACAACCAAACCAAGTTGTGCATCACTGGCCATTTGACACTGATGGAGGAAAGTTGATGGATGGGAGAAACCATTCAGTTACTCTTGTTTTTAATAACTTGCTTTTAGCTTTTGTACGAAATCTCTAAACCAAATTCCTTTTACTCACTCACATTGCACTGTCGTATTACAAAATTTGATTCCTTTATGTGATTTGATGTAATGACACTTTGTTGATAACAGCAAATGTTAAAGGCACTGGATACTAATGCTAATTACTCAAAATAATTGCTAGCATAAAAACTTAATTGGTAATGTAGGAATCCAACGTGCGCCCTCATTGTTGGACTTGTTCAAAGTTAACTTTTGGTATTGTCACGTGACAATCACTCTCTTTTTCTATAGCTTCGACTTGAAAGAGCAACTAATTTATTTGGGCTGTGATTCTCTCTATTTCTATAGGGAGCATGGCTCTGGCCATGCTCCAAAAACCTATTTATATGGGATCAAGTGAGTTGTAGAGATATTTGTGAGTATTATTTTGTGTTTTTACCCTCATTAATGCCCAAATTATTGTGATTTTGTAGCTCTCTATTTGGATCGTTTTATTTGTAAAAACATGTGTGTATGCCATGCAGCACTGTCACACAGGTGCGTCCGTTTTAGCCTCTGTGTGTGCCGACCTTTTTGTGAACTTCGTGCACTGTATTACATGTATATGTAAGCTACATGTAGTGTTATAACTTTTTGTATGTTTTCTATGGGTTGGAAGTATTAAAACCTGTATAGAAGAGATTTTCATATAAACGTCATTGGCTTATTGACTGTATTATTATTGAAATGTATTTTGGCGAATGCTCGTCCTTTATTAAGAAGAGGCCCGGCTCGTTCACCTTCACATCTCTCTTTACAACATGGCGTCGTAGACAGGATTGAGTGTTCGCCATTTTACTATTTTCATTTAGATATTTTGTGTACTGTCTACGTCTCTCTTTACAATAAGGCGTCGTAGACAGGAATGAGTCTTCGCCATTTTACTATTTTCATTTAGACATTTTGTGTACTGTCTACGTCTCTCTTTACAATATGGCGTCGTAGACAGGATAGAGCATTCGCCAATTCGTTTTCGTCATTCATATCTTTTGGATTTGTCTACGACTTTCTCAAGTTGGAGTAGAACTTTTCGCTATATTTTATGATGTCGGTCAGTTACCATGGATTATATAAACCCGGACTTTAGATTTTTCTCCGATCGGAATTGAGAACTGAGTTAATGTGAGCGATTTCGCGTTTTCGTCGCGATCTATGGATGTGATGGTCATCTAACATTTGGCCCCTGCATCGACAAGAGGACTTCTTCTATGACTATATATTTTGTTTACATTTTATGATGTGCAACTTTCTTTGTATAAATTCGGTTTGTAGAATTGTTTGTAATTTGACAATTTAAGTCCAGGCTTTCTAGATCTGTTGTAGTTAAACGGCAGTTGTGTCCTTTGTGAGTCTTTTAAGATTCAATATTTTGAGAAACAGATGATTTTGGAGTCAGTTGTAGGCCAGTGCTTTGGATAAAGTGTGTTTTAGTCAAATAATTTTCTTGTTGCACACATAATGTGGAAGTGTCGTGGCCGAGCGGTTAAGAGCACCGAATTCAAACTCTGGTGTTTCTGATCAGCAGAGTGTGGGTTCGAATCCCCAGCCGTGACACTGTGTCCTTGAGCAAGACACTTAACCATTGCTTCGTCCTTCGGATGGGACGTAAAGCCGTTGGTCCCATGTGTTGTGTAACGCATGTAAAAGAACCCAGTGCACTTATCGAAAAGAGAAGGGGTTCGCCCCGGTGTTCCTGGTTGTGGCTGCTTAATGCGCCGTAGCACCTTGTAAACCCTTATAAGGTGCTAAATAATTGGGTCTCAGAATTCATCACTGCAATAACCTATCTTTCTGAAAGTTTGTATATACTCAGCGCCTTGAGTACCTTGTTTGGTAGATACGTGCGCTATATAAGACTTCGATATTATTATTATTATTAATATGGTAACTGTGAGTCTTCAGCTAACTGCATATTTCTTGTTGCACCTATGTGAATGGTGTATACTTATGACTACTTGTCTCGGCAAACTAATAACTTTTGAAGTCTTTGTAAGACTTTGTGTACTGTCAGTTGAGAATTTGTGAAAAGGCAATAGTACTTTTTGTCTACCGTGTAGGTGAGACATCTTTTGGACTTGTATTTTTGTCTGTATAAGCAGACTGTTTTGAAGGTCGATGATTTAGGCCTCAGTGTATTTCAACAAGCCATAATTTTGTATGTACATTGCTTATAGAAATAAGAAGAAGAAGAAATAAGTAAAAAGAAAGAAGGAGAATAAGAAGAAGATCATAATAATAGTATTCAAACTATGTCTGTGCCAGACGATGTTTCAAAGTCAAATAGTGCTTTAGCTGAAACCATTGTGAGTTCCTTCACTAGTTTTTTACGTGAAGACGAAGACGAAGATGAGTGTCCTATTAATACAAATGTGGTCGATAGCATCAAAGCTGCTAGATTTTCTAATATTTTCAGGTGTTTTGAAAATTTGAATGCAGACACTGATAAATTGCAGTCACCTGACCCGATTGATTTTTCCCCTTCTATTTCTCATGTGAGTGATGATGTATTTTTTGAGGAGGCTGTGCCGCTTAATATTAAGCCAGTTGTATTTGAAGCTGCTAGTTTTTGTTATAAAATGTAAAGGTGGCAGGAGGAGTTTTTGTTTCTCCTACTGTGAGTGTTTTTAACGATAGCCACCATGTCAGCTTCAACCGCCCCTCATTTTGTTTGCTAGATGGCAAAGCGAAGGAAAAAGTAGGGAAGTCTCCCTTGTATTTAGGGATTGCAATTTATTTTCATATCCATGTACCTGTCTGGGCCGTAGCGGTGACTATCAGTAGACCCACTGTACATTTTATCTTGGGTCTGTGGCCAAATGCAATTACTTAAATTTTGTGTAAATAGCAGAGGACTGTCTGTTCACTATAGGTGACGGAACGTGCGAGTAGCACCTCTACGAGTTGTTTAGGCCTATTTGTGTTCAAAAGTGAACCTTTTTCAATAATATATCTATATTGTGCCCAAGGAGGTAATTGAGTAATTGAGTCTTATATTTTGAAGTAGGATCTTTCTGTGGAAAAACAGATAATTTACTTTCTGGAACATGTTCATATTGTGATCTTAGAGTGTTCTTGGAGAGTTTTAAGTGCTATTGTTGTTAAGTATCAATCACTATATTTATTGGTTTGAAGTCATTTCGAAATTTACCCAGTCAGTTTCCCTTGTGGTTTATATTGATATCTGAAACAAAAAGTCGCATCCCCTTAAGGTGATCCCCTGGCTGCCGCTTCCCAGGTTGTATCGTCATTTGGGTGTGATCCCTGGCTACACGGCAGTTAACGGTTGAACGGCTTCTGACTGGCACCCCCGAACAAAGATATTGACAAAATAGGGACACCGCCAATATAGGGCTAGATAGCTCAGTTGGTAGAGCGCCGGCACGTTAATCCAGAGGTCGTTGGTTCGAATCCCACTCTAGTCAATTCTTTGTTCTACCCCCAAAATCAATATCAAACATTGTGAGAAACAGCTCTTTCCATGATGTAACATAGTTTTTGAGAAAGAGGTAATTTTCACTCAGATGTTAAAAGACTTCGGGCCTGAAGTTTTTCATTAGGCATCTGAAAGCACACAAATGTGTGCAACAATATAATGGTGTTTTTACTTTCATTAATCTCTTGCAACTTCGATGACCAGTTGACTGCAAAACATTTTGTATGCATGTGTCATGTGTGTGGATATACAACAAGTGAGAATACTGGTCTCTGACAATTACCAAGGGTGTCCTGTGCTTTAACCTAGATTCAAGTGGCAAAAATTATTCAGTAAACATTTCTAACACCTGTGATAACTGCAAACAGATTTTTTTAAAGGCCTCACTGAGAGTCAGCATTTCAATGGGTAGCTCTTTTTCAATGAGAGGGATGGAGGAATAAAGTAAACCTACATGGCCCAATTTCATACCTCTGCCTACCGCCGAATTCTGCGCTTATAATCACCATTCTCTGCCTGCGAGGCAAGTGCCGAATTTCTGCGCTAGCTGTGTAGTTGTAGAATGCCTAGTATATACGTGGAGTACCCACCCGCACAAGCCGAAATTCCCTGCTAACCAGTGAAGTACACTTGGCGTCAGCACAGAATTCCCTGCTTCTGCAAGCGCTGATTCTTTGATAAGCATATAGCCATGAAATTGGGCCCAGAATATTATGAATAGAGGTATTTTTTGAAAAGGTCTACTGTAAAACTTTGAAAGCCTACCTCCAGTGCTGAGAACCGCTTTGATGGTTTCATGATGGAACACAGTGACCATTGGAAGGAATGGCCCCACCCACATGACTGCAGCATGAGATAATTTATTCACCATTTTTGTCCCCCAAGTGTATTCTTTCTCATCAAAGGTCACCTTAAAAGTCAGGTCAGATAGAGGGGAAAAGATAATGGTACAAAAGTTGAGATGAACAGCCATTCTAGAATTCTGCACTGAATGAACAGTAGGGCCTACAACAATTGAGGCCGGTAGGGATTGGATGAGGAAGGTGGGGAGAGTGGAATAGAGGTCATAAAAGCAGTTTCACTCCAGAACTGTAATGTCTTGAACTTTGCCTAGCTGAGCTTATCCAAAAAGCTAGAATTAAATTGTTTTTATGATCTGGTTGTTAATTTTAACATTTCGGAATGTGATTTGTCAGTTCGTCATGGAATGATCATTCTATTGGCCATGGGTCTATGTCATGTTATTACACAGGGTTTACCCTTAATTTTTTTGAGTGGCTGGCCAGCAGGACCAGTTAGCGTGTCATTTTACAAGTCCATTGGCTTTTTCACTGGTCAATATCAATGCTTTCCAATACTGAACTAGCCAGTCAGACCACTTAAAGAGAATTTCGACTGGTCCTCAGGCGTTCTGACTGGCATTTTACCAGCGGATCACTGAAGGGAGAACACTGTTCATACAAAAGCACAGGAAGAATGGAGTTATAACAAACATTTTTGAATGATTTTACCTTGTGCATGTGACCGAGGAGCCAGTGTCTATCAGGCATTTCTGGGAAAACGGACAGTTTTTCCTTGAGTTGCCGTGTTTGAATAAGCAGTCTAATCAAGAATACAACAGCTACTGTGACTAGAAGAATAACCACAAGCAGACAGGATTCCATCAGGGACAGGGAGTTACTGAAGAGACCCATCATTCAAGCATTACTCTTGATCTGTAAAACAAAACAGTATGATATGCATTTAAAAACAATACAATTCATTGTTACGTTCCCCTAATGAGTGTGCACAACATTGGCAAGAGTAAATATCAATGTTCACAGATTTGCACACAACTTACTTACATCAATTTGGTATAAAAAGATGGTCATAGTGGTTGCCTGAGTTTACAGGTTTTTTTGCTCATCCTTTTTCCTACATGTTAATGTCACATTAAATCTATTTATTGTTCAATGAAAACATCAAGTTTTAATTTGTAAAGTTATTACATGTTTAATTGAGCAATGTTAACACACTTTTTATTGACTGATGTTGACATTAAATAAATGTATCTGAAATGGAAAATGTTACTACACACTGATTTTTACAAACCTAACAGTAGAAAAGGCAATGAGTGCATACAACGTTGCAGTGCAGGGCAGGTGGACCATGGACCTTCATCACAAGCATAGCTACATGTTACATGTAGGTACCTCATCAATACCTAATGAGATGGGTTAATGTTGAACCTTTGGCCTATGATGAGATAACGAAGTTGACTTGCATGGTGTCAATTTGTCATGTCAATGTTGTTGGGTACAAATAGATGCATGGCCAGTGATTACAGACCACTCAGTAGGCCTATCGTAAACAGTGGCATAGCTACAAGTACCTATAGTACAAGTTGGGGGGGGGGGGTAGCCCATTGATAAACAGTGCCAACACGCTGGACTCCCTCCTCATCTTAAAACCTAAGCCTATCTCTCTCCAGAAGGTGAAGAGGGAGTCCAGCATAGTATTTGGCACTACTAATGAGACTATGGGGGTGGCTGATGGGTGCAGGTACCCACCCCCTCCCCTATACCCACAC
Source organism: Asterias rubens (assembly GCF_902459465.1). Lineage (NCBI taxonomy): Eukaryota > Metazoa > Echinodermata > Asteroidea > Forcipulatida > Asteriidae > Asterias > Asterias rubens. The sequence continues at coordinate 15,363,696 of NC_047067.1, forward strand.
CCCTTGCAGGAGTATGCCAAGTTCCCTTGATTGATTAGAAGATCATCTAAACAAACAAAAAACAAACAGACAAACCAACAAACAGATTCTCTTTACAAGTTCTTGATTCCAGCACTACCTCCAAGATGCCAGTGTATTTGGCACTCCCACCAGTGACCACTATTAAACTAAAAAATATAATATTATATCATGGTGTCATGTGTTTTCAGTAGGATAACAGGAAAACTGTTCAAAATAAAAAAACTCAATGATTTTCTTTTAAAGCCATTATACACTTTCGGTAAACAGTATTGTCCAAGTCCCACACTTCGTGTATCACAACTTATATATAAAATAACAATCCTGTGGAAATTTAGGCTCAATCGGACATTGGAGTCGGGAGAAAATAACGGGAAAACCCACTCCTGTTTTCGCGCGTTTCGCCGTGTCATGACATGTGTTTATAACAAATCCGTAATTCTCGTTAACGAGAATTTATATTGTTTTACCGTTTTCTCAAAAAGTAAAGCATTTCATGGACTAATATTTCAAGAGAAGTCTTTCACCATTACCTTCTGTAAACCCTGTAAATTATTTGTAAATCTGTGAACTTTTTTTCTGTACCGAAAGGGTCCAATGGCTTTAAGTCATCCATCCAACCTTTGTGCAATGACACTTGTACTCCATCGTGTGTTGAATTGAAATCTTAAAAGTTTTGATTTTACGTTTTGAGAGATAGTCCGCCATTAACAGTGCTTATGCAAGCACGTCATTGGAGCAGCGTAAGTGTTTTCAAAGCTTTCATTGGTTGGCGTTTATTGAATATTCAGAAGCTAGTATGGCGTGCAAATAAAAATAAAAATCTCATTCAGTTAATATGAAACAAATTTAATTACATTTTCGTTCTAAGACATATGGCTACTAGATTATAATCCAGAGATATCACAAGGCACGACAGTAAAACACCCCAACCCCCTTGAAGCACAAACACTTCATATTATTATTAATCTGTTTTCCCCCATTTCAGACCAGAAATTGTTGGTTTCAGGAGATAAAGAACCAATCTGTTAGTTTGTCAGAATTTATTACAGCCTGCAGTTAATAATAAAAATCTGAACAACACAAATACCCATTAGAGCTTGTTTAAATTAGAGGTAATTTCTCATTAAAATAATAATTTCTCACTAAAATAATAAATGCACACAAATTCGTCTAACAACTCCGATGACCAATGCAATTGAGCTCAAATTTTCACATGGTTGTTATTTGATGCATATGTTGAGATGAACCTAGTGAGAACACTGGTCTTTGACAATTACCAATATAGTGTACCTTCCCTTTAATTTGTTTTAACGTTAAACATTTAATAACATGGGGCTAAATAAATGCTTATAATTTATATATATTTTTTTAAATGCTTGTCTCTTTAGCACTAATTTGTAATCATTTTGATGTTTATAATAATAAAAGTAAAACGTTGCCTTTTTGACAGATTAATATACATTAATTAATACAATTGTTATTTACCCGGCCTTTTGACATTCCGCGGCCCGCCGCAAAATAACAACAACAGCCTAACTGCTCCTCACCCTCAGCACAACACATGCAAAGTTGTCATTCTTGATGCTGGTATTAAGTTGGCAATAATTATGGCCAACTCGGCTTTAGAGAAAAAACTCGACCGCATTCTTGACATTCGTCTAGCCCCGCGGGTATAGTACTGTATAAATAAATGCATCCAGGGCGTACAGCCTTCCTTGCGGCAAGACCATTCACCCTTTCGGGAAAGAGGTTGCCTCATGCCTGACCAACTCGACTTGGAATAACCAACTCGACCCTTAAACGATCACGTGTGTGTCATGTGTCGCGCAACCTGCAAAAAATCACAAGTCACCGCGCACTCCTCTACCACGCAGAGGAAGCTTTGCTGCAGCAAGAAGGAACATTTGCAGCTGGAACTTGTGATCAATTGCTGACTGAAATCACTCAAAATGCCTGCCAAGAAACCATTCGAACGCTTACCAAAAACGGTTGTGCCATCGAACTACAAGCTGAAACTTGAACCGGATTTGGAAAAATTCACATTTTCTGGCAATGTTAACATAACTGTTTCGGTAGGCAGTGGTTTTAAATTTTCTTTTTTGTTAATTAAATTAATTAATTTTGACTAAATTCCTATATCATTTCGGAAAAGTTTCCGTATGGCGCCACTACTTTTTCATTCGAAATAAAATAATATAGTATCTAATTTACCTGATTGATATATCCCTTTTTGTAAAAATGAGTGAAAAAGTGGTGGCGCCATACGGAAAGTTATCCATCATTTCTCTAGTGACTGTATCTATCACATGGTCCATAAACTCAATTCATCGATTGGACAGACTTTATATTATTTATTTAAAAAAATACCAAACCAATGTTGTTTTGTTTCAAATTAAATTAGTATTAGTTTAATATAGTAGTTATATATTTACTCTTTTAACCCAAATCAGCCTGCGGTAGTGTTTAGTGCTACGTACGGAAAAGTTTCCTACTACTACTGTGCTAACCTGTGAAATATGTTTGACGTAAGCACATATCTCCCTGCTTCTATGTAAGCGCCGATTCTTTGCTTACTTACAGGAAGAAGACCTTTGAAATTGTGCTCAGCCTGTGCTGCAGTATACTATAAATTGCTCATCATAACAAATTGTTTTATAACTTAAATTTAAAGGAGAATCTTTTTGGACCTTTGGTTGTAAACAGGGACACATCTACATCTACATTAGCCCACCTTGTTGAGCTGTTAATGGCTCTCTTTTAACATCGGTCTCAACACTGTAATGGCGACAGTGTTGAGACCGATGTTGAAGGACAGCTATTAACAGCTCAACAAGGTGGGCTACATCTACATCTACGCTGGTGCGTGTCCACTTCTGGATGTCAAAGCTGAGGTGTGCAAAGACATCATCGTCGGACACGACGGATAACCTACTACTAGAGTAAACTTGTGTTGCATTTGACCTGAAACTATTGTAAAATGTTGTCTTTTTGTCTTTATTTTGCAGGTAAAGGAGGCAACAGACAAAGTAATCCTTAACTGTCTTGATATCAACATAACAAAGACATGTTATGCATCAGGAGGCAAGGGTACGTAAAAATTGCTTTGTAAAGTTACATAAATGGGTCTCAATTTAGTCAATAAATAATTGTACTGCCAAACCAATGAGGTATGTAAGTGGCAAGCAAAACTACAATTTTACAAAATAGTACATGGTTATAAGCTATACTAGGCTATAAGCCATTAAGGCTACCGCAATTAAAACGGGGCATGGTGTTGTTCCATTCTCACTTAACAAGTTGTAAGGACAGGTTTATCTATTGCCAGAGGGAAATAGGTCCCTCTTCTCATCACTCAAAGTCCCTCGGGGGAATAGACGTACACTAGTTGCCTCGATGACAGTCAATACAAGTCAAGCATTCTCTAGATTTTAAAACAGGTTAAAGGCAGGGGACACTATTGGTAATTACTCAAAATATTTATTAGCATAAAAACCTTACTTGGTAACGAGTAATGGGGAGAGGTTGGTAGTATAAAACATTGTGAGAAACAGCTCCCTCTGAAGTAGGGTAGTTTTCGAGAAAGAAGTAATTTTCCACGAATTTGATTTCGAGACCTCAGGTTTAGAATTTGAGGTCTCGAAATCAAGCATCTGAACGCACACAACTTCGTGTGACAAGGGTGTTTTTTTCTTTCATTATTATCTCGCAACTTCGACGACCGATTGAGCTCAAATTTTCACAAGTTTGTTATTTTATGCATATGTTGAGATACACTAACTGTGCAGGCTAGTCTTTCACAATTACCAATAGTGTCCAGTGTCTTTAACTTTCAGTAGTTACTAGTTAGTTACTTAAAAATTTATCAAAATATCACCATGTTTTGTTTGATTCTTTTTGACTGAGGACTTCCCACTGTTTAACTGATTGTGATTTACATAAAATGCAAAAGGGTTAGGACATATCACCATAAGATTGTTTTGGTTTTGATGTGGTTGGATTTTGTCAGTGTGAGGAATCATCTCAGTAAATAACCTAAGAGGGTTAGAGTGAAATGGTGCCTCTATGTGCACATGTACAGAGCTCGATTTGGGGGGGAATATTTCTTGAAAGATGTAAGGAGAAATAGTCCACATTGTGTCCAAACAAAGTAAATTGTATTTTAGGTGATGCACAGAGTCTGTCTACTTGTATTGTATTCCTTTTTGTTTATTTCACAAAGCATCTACAGCTCAAGCACCAAAAATGGGTTGATAAAAACCTCAGTAATTTTTACAAAAATACCATAGAAAAGACACAATTTACTTGTATTATAAAATAGACAAAAGGACACAGGCTCACTCTGGGCCAGACATTCCCAAACTTGTAAATATCTGGGAGGTTCAGTGTCTTTAAACGAGGGGGGATCCAGGGCCTCAAGTTATTGATTGTCATGAATTTACAGAGCAATCAACTCTCATCCCTGAATCAGGTTCTGGCTGGGATTTCTTTAGTGGTGGAAAAATGTTTCCCTGGAAACCATAGCACAATGACTGATCAGTTACATGGTAGGTCATACATAGTATACAAAACACTCAAATCAAAGAAGTGCCCAAAATTAATGGCTTCAGATACCCTTTTAACTGTTAAATACCCAATTTTACATTTGTTGAAAACTCTTGAAAAGAAATTGCAAGTGTACTTTTCAAATTTGGTAATTGTGTGGTGGTCAGAAACAGATGTGTAGTGGCCCGAAATTCTTCCGGTGGTGGTTGGGCAATCCTGAGTGCCAGGCAGGTTTTCCGGCACCGACCACTGTGGGAAGAACCCTGCTGAATAACGATTAATTCACTTGGTTTTAATTGTACTTCATTAGACATCTCGTCCAGTGACATCAGCTACAGTGTAGAAAATGAGACGGCTACCGTGACGTTTCCCGAGACGTTGGCAACTGGAGTTGGTCAGCTCTATCTTGAGTTCACTGGAGAGCTGAATGATAAGATGAAAGGATTCTATCGCAGTAAATATACCACGCCGGAAGGAAAGGAACACTTCTGTGCTGTCACTCAATTCGAGGTCAGTAACATCCACCACTTGTTTAAAGAGCATAATGTGGGATTGGTAAAAATATAGAAATAATGAGGATTTCAATCTAAAGTTGCCCTCAGTTTAACCTGTTGATGACACAAAAGCAGTCAGTTGACTGACTTTTCAGGATGACGTGCCTGAACTAAGACCGTCAGAGACAAATCAGTCGCCGATTGTTTCCAACACAAGTATAAATGCAATGATGTTCAATTGACAATCGGGAACAGACGGCATTAGAAGAAAAAATCTACAGTTTCAAGAGTAACAAAATTAATACTTCTGCCATAATTTAAGTTAAATTTGCATCGAGGATAAAGAATATTAATTTTGTTTTTTTACCCATACACTGATGTGTGTTAGCACTGTATACTCGGTGCTTAACCGATGTCCTGTGAATAAAAATCACAAGCATATTACTCAGGTGGGATTTGAACCCACGACCCTTGCAATTCTAGAGCAGTGTCTTACCAGTGTCTTCCCAGTAGCTAGAGGCAGTTTGAGTCCTATGTTTTGGCAGCGGGTACCGCAACGATATAATAGATGTTAATATTGCTTTGGGATAAAGAATATTACTTTTGCCAGGTGTTCCTGGCAGGGGGAATCAATCAGTAGATTTTACATTTAGTTCCTGTACCTAACAAGTGTTACGTATCTTATATGCCGCATTTTTTTGCCACTTGGTTGCAAGTGCTAAAAATTCTCTTTACTCAAAACAGTGCTCATTGATTTTGGCAATAAAATAAAATCTGCACCATTTCTTGATATGCAAACTGTTCATTAATTTACAGGCTACTGATGCAAGAAGATCTTTCCCATGCTGGGATGAACCAGCAATCAAGGCATCTTTTGATGTCACTCTTGTTGTGCCAGCAGATCGTGTAGCATTGTCTAATATGGTGAGTTGAATCAATAGGATCAGTTTCAAATCAGGTCAGAATCACATGGCTATCACGTGAACATTGATCCATAAAGCTAAAAAATAACACTGGACTGCAGGCCTGAGACCAATGATTTAAAATGGCGGGCCAGTAAACATGTGACTAGACAAGTGTAGCGGTCCATTAAGCTCCGCCCCATTGCGTATTGACCAATCCCAGCGCAACGAAGGTCCATCAAATATGGTCCGACATGCGTGCGCGTATCTTTGGGCGCGCGACAGAATTGTGCAGAAAGGCATTGGAGAGGCGCACGTGTTCTTGCTCAAACGTGTGTCGTGGGCGGAGCCTACTGGATCGGTCTATTGAGTAAAGCCCGCTTCATACTTCCTGCGAATGCAATACGAATGTTTACGTCACAAATTCCTGCGAATATCGCTGCAAAAACAGAGTTGTGAGGTCAAATTCACATCACATTCGCATTCACATTCGAAGTATGAACCGGGCTTTACAATACATCACTGTGTATAATATTTAAACAAGTATGTTGAAATGTTGACTTTGAGTCTTATAAATGTCTTTTCAGTTCTGTTGAGTAATGAATTAGTCTTGTAGGTTTCCCCCAATTTGGAGCCCTGTTAACCCTATGAGCTCATGCACTTTGAGCCTTTTTGTACTGGAATCTGGAAGTGGTGACATACTTGTACTTTGACATATTGGCTGTATCAGTATCTTATATACTGTTATTAATTTTATTTGTCTTTTATACTGAACATCCAAGCTTACAAACACTATGCTCCACGTTTTTCCTACATTTATGATTTAAGGGTTCAGCCGTCGATTTCACAAAGAGTTAGGACTCGTCTTATCTCGAGTAAGAACGAGTAACTCTTCCTAACTTAGGATTAATCTTAAGGTCTGCATGCTACAGTACAGGGTTGGGACTCGTCCTAAGTCCTAAGATTAGTCTTAAGTTAGGAAGATTTTTGTGAAATCGACGGCTTGATATTTTTGAAGAGTTGCGTTTTTGATGTGCTGTTTTATGGGACATTCATTATTCACACCTAGAAAATAACATAAAATGTCAAATAACCTCCAAGTGTAATTGTCTTTGTAACTGCCATCATGTTATTGAATTGAATTGAACAAAATTCGAACTTACATGTAACATTTTTCTGGTTTTTCCCCTTGTCTCAGAATGTTGTCAGTGAGCAACCTAGTTCCGATGGCAAACTCAAGGTCATGACCTTTGGTAAGACTCCCATCATGTCTACGTACCTTCTGGCGTTTGTTGTCGGTGAATTTGACTATGTGGAGGGTAAGTCCTTGGACGGAGTCTGTGTTCGAGTCTACACCCCGCTCAGCAAGAAGGAACATGGCCAATTTGCTCTGGAGGTACAAATATTTACTTTTACTTATTAACAAGCTGGTTACATTATGATAAGTGGTTTAGGGCAGTCAGGTTGGCTCAGTGGTTTCTGTCTCACATTTCACCTCTGTTGACACCATTTTGATACCTGGACTAGAGCGGAGCCTTTATGTTGATTAGGTTTTTCAGTCCCTACCTGACTGCATTGGTTTTCCCTAATAAGGATTTTCCTCCAATGTCTATAACAGAATTTTGTTTATTGTCTTCTCTAACAACAACAACAACAACAACAACAAAAAAGTGCTGTACCACACTTTGCTAATTTATGTTTCTACTTTTAATGATACAGGTAGCTGTAAAGACGTTGCCATTTTATAAGGGCGACTTTGATGTGGCGTCCCTCTACCAAAGATTGATCTTATTGGTATACCGGAATTTGCTAATTTATGTTTGTACATTTGATGATACAGGTAGCTGTAAAGACGTTGCCATTTTACAAGGACTACTTTGATGTGGCGTACCCTCTACCAAAGATTGATCTTATTGCTATACCAGACTTTGCTGCCGGTGCTATGGAGAATTGGGGTCTCGTCACCTACAGGTATGGTAGCATTCAGCAAACTCAAGAAGAAAAATTTGTAGTTGAAAGGGTGAAGACATTCCCTCAAATTTCCAGAGACATTTGGCAGCAGAGGAACAGTGCATTCTAATAAGGATGGTAAATTTGTAAATAAATTTGTAATACATCAATGTGCCCTGCACTGACTAATTCATGCAATTCCTGGCATTGTTTTCTTCATCAGAGAGACAGCTCTACTTGTGGATCCCAAGAACTCGTCTGCATCAGCCAAACAATGGGTAGCATTAGTAGTGGGTAAGATTTATTCATAATATTATCACATTTATAGGATTTGAGGCATTGCATGGTCGGGTATCAATATATATTGGGTTTGCGGTAGCACCATGTGTGTGTTTACTTGCCAGGTAGAGTATATTCTTAGAGAAATGTCTTTCTTTATTCTACTACCGCGAAGTAGGTTTACTGTCCTGCTTTTTAACTACTACCTGGGCGGAAGGTATCGAAAATTGGCTGGGACTACTACTTTAGCTTATAGGATCGTAATTAACTGCACTATCGCGGAGTCAGTTCTTAAATTGGTCTCAACGTTTCAACTAGCTTGCTCTAGTCATTTGTCATGTGATGTAAGCTGTACGTTTGTATTCGCAGGGCCATAGATTTGTAAATACTCCAACAAATAAAGACCATCAATATTGACTTTGTAAGAAGCACTGCAGCTGTTGATTGTGTAAACTATTTTTTGAAATGGGATTCTCTTAAAACTTGGTGTGGATAATTGTTCACCCTATTTCATTTGAATGTCCTGAGAAGCAATTCATTGAAGACAGTTGTTTGCTGTTTTCTCAGCAAAGAAACTCTGTAGTCAGCTGAACTTTCACATGTGACTTTTATTGTGTCTTTATAATTTTGTAATCAGCATTACATTGACTAAAACCAATCTGTGACTCTGCTTTAATTTTTACTAATTTTTTGGTTTTTATATTGTTTTGTTCGACGCATATTAAAGTTAAACTTGAATTTTGATGCTGCAGGTCATGAGCTTGCCCACCAGTGGTTTGGTAATCTAGTGACTATGGAATGGTGGACTCATCTATGGTTAAATGAAGGTTTTGCATCTTGGATTGAATATCTATGTGTGGATCATTGCTTCCCGGAGTATGATATCTGGACCCAGTTCATTACTACAGATTATACCAGAGCACTTGGACTTGATGCACTCAAGAGCAGTCATCCTATAGAGGTTAGTGTGTAATAATAACAAAAAATTACTTAAAAAGAAAAAAAATTGTATGCTAGTTCGCCCAAAGCAAGGCTAAAAGCCACTCTAGGTAAAGGGCTACAAGGAAGAAAACATAGAAATGTAGTAACTCAGTGGAGCTGAAGGTAGGAATTGACATTCCCCTTAAAAGATGGCAGATCATAGGATGAAGGGAAATATGCACCAGGCAAGGAGAGCCAAAGAGATGCAGAACGAGGGAAAAGGCTACTGGAGCGTTTTGTAATACTATTAGTGGCTTCTTATGTAGCGCTCATATCCATCACTCAGTGATGCTCAAGGCACTTCAACGTTCAGTATTTTCCTGCGAGGTATGTTGGACTTAGTTTTGAGATATGAAACCTACTCCTTTTACATAGCACCATGTAATGGTTTTCAAGGTGCTGTGGCACAATATGCAGCTAACCAAACCAGGAACACCTTCTCTTTTTGATAAGCGACTGGGTTATTTTATGTGCGTCATGCAACACACGGGACCAACAACTTTACGTTCCATCCGAAGGACGGAGCATCATGGTTAAGTGCCTTGCTTAAGGACACACGCGTCACGCCTGGGACTCGAACCCACACTCTGCTCATCAGAAACAACAGTGTTTTAATCCGAAGCAATTAACCGCTAGGCCATGACACACATATTGCACCATATAGTTGTTAATCTTCACTGTTTATAGAATGATGCTGTTACTTTTTGGGGGTATTTTTTGGGGTAGTACATTTTTGACAATCTTTAGGCATGGGCGTTTTTTTTTTCAATTATGTAAAAACAATATATTTATAAACTTTGACCCTTTAGTCACTTTACTCTACACAAATCTACTCAGCAAAGTAGATAGACACATGTGTTACTACAAACTGCTCACAGTGCAAGTGCACAAAACCACAGAGACAAATATTGCTCTCTTTGCATTTTCATTTCAGTGATTTTTGGAAGAGAAATGTTACAAGAAGAAAAGCAATCAAATTTCCGTCTGATTAATTCCTACCTTCTTTCCCTTAGGTTCCAGTGAACCACCCAGATGAAGTGGATGAGATATTTGATCTGATCTCCTACTCTAAAGGCAGTTCGATCATCCGCATGTTACATGACTACATTGGAAATGATGTGAGTATTACACATAATTGATCTATATGTGGACTAACACATGCCACACAGTGCTATATGCAGTGTTGAAGAATAAGGTTTTCCTTAAGTGTACAGAACAAAGGAATGTCCACATAGTGACTGCAACACCAAGCTGAGTGTCTCGGGTAGTGGGGGGGGGGCCTTGGTCAGTGACTAAGTACCTTTCGGTTTAAAATCTGATATTCATAAAACTCTAACCACACCAACTTCACTCGGACTTTGCATTGATGCCCTTATAAGAATACTGTCAATATCGTGTGAAAGGCAGCTACATGGATTTCCCTCAGGAAAAGCCATGCAGCTGCAAACCATTTGCTTACTTGAAATGTGAAACATTTTATAGCACTAACTATACCCTGGGTTTGGATGCAGATACAACTGTAACAGGAAGCATTGCTTCTCAGTAAAACAAATAGTGAAAGTTTGCCGTGATTTCTTGGTGAATGTTTCTCATTGCAACAACATTTTCTTCTAGGCCTTTAAGAAGGGAATGAATGTTTATCTTGAGCGCTACAAGTACTCTAACACTCTGACTGAGGACCTATGGGGAGCACTAGCAGGAGCAAGTGGCAAAAACATTGAGGAGATGATGAGTACCTGGACTCTACAGATGGGATTCCCTGTACTGAAGGTATCTGCTGAACAGAAAGGCACATCAAGGGTGCTGACTATCTCACAGAGTAAATTCTGTGCAGATGGACCAATGGAAGGTATAGTACTGAATCTATGCATGTATTTCCAGTTGAATGCTTATGTTACACTTGTATGCCTGCTGATGTGTGTTGCGTTGTCCTTTGGGAAAGACTCTGCTAGAGTTAATGCATGCCATTAACTATTTTATGCAGTATTTAATTTAATTACCTTCTTGTTGATCTTGTGGTTGAAGTTTATGTAGAACCTGCTAAACACTGAAAGAGTTTGCATATTTATCTACCTCTTAAATTTTCGCTGGTTAGAGAGTCCACAATGGATTGTACCAGTCAGCATTGCTACCAGTACTGATCATACTATCAAACCACTATCTAGTATCCGACTAGATAAACCAAGTAATAACTCTGTATTATTGTGATATTGATATAGGAGAGAGTCCACAATGGATTGTACCAGTCAGCATTGCTACCAGTACTGATCATACTATCAAACCACTATCTGGTATCCTACTAGATAAACCAAGTAATAACTCTGTATTATTGTGATATTGATATAGGAGAGAGTCCACAATGGATTGTACCAGTCAGCATTGCTACCAGTACTGATCATACTATCAAACCACTATCTAGTATCCTACTAGATAAACCAAGTAATAACTCTGTATTATTGTGATATTGATATAGGAGAGAGTCCACAATGGATTGTACCAGTCAGCATTGCTACCAGTACTGATCATACTATCAAACCACTATCTAGTATCCTACTGGATAAACCAAGCACCACTGTCACACTGGAAGATATCAAACCAGACCAATGGATTAAAGTAAGTTGACATTGAATTTTTTTTTTTTTTTTTTTTTTTACCTTCACCTTTACTAGTCTGACAACCACTTCAAGGCGAGGGCTTCGCTTAACTGATTTGGGCAATCCACTCAAATCAATTATCACCAGGGGCACTTTGCTGCCTACTATTGGGGCTGAAACAGGGTAACCCCCTTCACATTCCATAAAAATGTTAGCATTGTTATCATCCACAAGGAGCCTGGCTGGTAGAGCAGAATGCACTGCATTCCAACTTTTTACAAAGTAATTATGGTTGAGTGCCTTGCTCAAGGACAAAAAATTTCCTGACGGGGATTCAAAACCACACTCTGCTGCTGACAACACCAGAGCTTGGGTCTGGCGTACTAGACCACTTGGCTATGCTTGGAACACTCCCAATACCTTTTTGTCGAATCCAGTGAGGTTTTCAATTTTATTACTTTGCATTTGGAAAGGTTTGGGGTAACATCATGTCATGACCATCTCTTAATGAGTTGAGGGGGTTCTGAAAAGAACTGTTGGTTTCAACTCGACGTTCAATCAGTATGCTCTAATCGTCTTCTGGAGAAACTCATTTAGAGATAGTCATTACATGATGTTACCGTAAACCTCTCCATATTGTATTTCCACCATGAAAAGTTTCAAATTCTACTTTACTTTTCATTTATCGGGAGCGGAATGCCTTAACTTGAGTTAACAAGTTATTCATTTTGTTTCCCCTCAATAGTTGAACCCAGGAACAATTGGATTTTACCGTGTGTACTACTCCTCTGAGATGCTTGACGCTCTACTACCAGGTATTCGAGATGGTTCACTTCCTCCCCGAGATAGATTGGGACTTGAGAATGATCTGTTTGCATTGGTACGTAAAACCGTTGGTCTTTAGGTGTCTCTAAAATGCAACAGGGCTAAAAAAAATTACATTGGACCACAGGCCCCAGGCCAGTTGTTACTTATACTAGATTTTAAATTTGCATCGGTGATAAAGAATTTTTTTTGTTTTTATTTACCCATACACTGATGTGTGTTAGCACTGTATACTCAGTACTTTCCCCGAGTCCTGTGAAAAAAATATCACATGCATGTTACTGGGGTGGGATTCGAACCCACGACCCTTGCAATTCTAGAGCAGTGTCTTACCAACTATACTACAGAGTAGCTAGAGGCAGTTCAAATCCTATGTTTGTTACTTGTCGGGCCATAAGACTTAAGACTGGACAAGTCTAGTGGCTTTGTGTTTTTCAATTGAATAATAACACTTGTACCTCACTGTGTAATATCTTGAACAGAAACAAATTCTCAAATGTTGACCTTGAGTCTTGAAAATCCCTTCTAATTATTTAAGTAATACCTCGCAAGACAGATCACATCAAACTTCTTCACAGATATCTTTATGTCTTGTCGGGACTCTGTAACTTTTCTTTCATTTTGATTCTTGTCTTGTGCAAGCAATTGTGGTCCAGTCAACATTTTGAGCTACAAACTCTGTCGCCTTACGTTTTTCTCCCAAATTCAAGCTCTGCTGTAACCTACCTTTATTTGTTTTATTTAATTCTACACCATTCTGTGGAGTGCTGTAGACACAGTGCTTTCTCTGATGTTATTATTTTTGTAAAAATGTATCAATCAATAAGACATTTTGATTATGCTTTGAATCCTTTTTTTTTATGCTTAACTTTTCAATTAATATGGATGCAAAATGCAGAGATAATTCATTTTATTATTTGTTAGGCCTATATTTATATGGGAGACAACAGAACTAGCTGTTGCAAACTTCTAACAAACCAAAATGTCCTATGGTATAAATGCAAAAACAAATAGGTAATTGCCTGACATTTCAACCCTAGCAGAGTCTCTCTCAAAGGCTAAATGACCATATAATGATATGAAGACATTTTTCTTACAGGCCAAAGCAGGGCAGGCTAATACAGTTGATGTCTTGAAGGTAATGGAAGCATTCTCGAATGAGACAAACTACACTGTGTGGACTGAGCTCGCAACCAACCTAGGAACTCTATCTAAGCTTCTGACTAATACAGACTTTGGTCAACTCTTCAAGGAGTTTGTCAAGACTTTGTTTACGGACATCTATCAGAAGCTTGGCTGGACACCTAAGGATGATGAAGGTAAACATAACTCCACTTATACACCTACTTTAAAGGCACTGGACACTCCTGGTAATTACTTAAAATAATTGTTAGCATAAAAACTTACTTGGTAACGAGCAATGGAGAGCTGTTGATAGTATAAAACATTGTGAGAAATGGCTCCCTCTGAAGTAACATAGTTTTCGAGAAAGAGGTAATTTCTCCTCAAATAATAAAAGACTTCAGGTCTGAAGCCTTTGATTGTGCATCTAAAAACACACACATTTTATTTCAAAGGGTGGTCAAGTTTTTGAGATATTGCAGAAAATCTGGAACGGTTATGTCCATGCAGAAAAACAATCCGGTTTCCTTTAATGTAACTATCTATTCTCTCACTGTTTGATTTTGATATGGAAATGATGTTTTAGATTTGATTGATCGGAGTATGATGAAGATTCAAAAGTTGGTTGTACGGTGTATTCAAAGTAGAATAGTAAAATGAATTTACTCCGAAACTTCCAATAGTTTGTTTTCATACCTATCATGTAGTTTGAGTGACTTTCTAACTGTTCTTATTTTAGAGGTATTTCTTTAAATTTGATAAACATGTAATGTTTTTTATTTGACACATTAGGTCATTTGGACTCAATGTTACGAAGCCTTGTCGTTCGTGTAATGGGACGTAATGGCCACCCCCATGCCATCGAGGAAGCCAAGAAACAGTTCAAGAGTCATTGTGCAGGAGGAGAGCAGATACCAGCCGACCTCAGGGCACCAGTCTATCAGACCGTCTTGGCCCATGGAGATGAGGCAACCTTTGAAGAGATGCTGAAGGTAACTTTGGCTGTGTTTGAGTTGTTGGCTTCAGCTACGACTACGGCTAGATTTCCGTGTCATTATGCGATGAAGTATAGGATGTCCTTAGGAACACACTTAGCAACAGTGGTAGCCATAGCTGTAGCCGCCAATTCAGATATGGCTAGCAGCAGGCACAAGGAAGAAAAATAGGTCTGGTCTGCTTCCGTGTTTGCAGTTTTTATTATAGAAACAAAACATTACAGGGGCCAGACCATTTGTAATTCTTGTCTTAACTTGGAGCAAGTTCGGGTAGTGACTAGACCGACTAGACTAACCAGAAACCATAGAGCACAGGGAGATTGACTACACCGAACCATGCACTGGAGCATGATTGATATTGTCAATTCCAGAGCTATGTCACAGTTTCTGGTCAATCTACCTGAACTTGCTCATGGTTGCAGGATTTGTATGGCACAAAAGAGACAGTTGCACTAATATGTTTAGGCCTACTGAAATATAGACTCAATAATAGTGCATAAAATATGAAGTGAAGAACCTCTCCTAAAATCCATCCCTGCCAAATACAACAAAATGTGCCAAATGGTTGAAGAAGTTGTAGTTTGTTGCATTTAGCAGTCAACTCAAATCCCATACTCTGTTGCACTGTGCTGCTTTAAGCAGAGTTCTGCATGGCCTCAGCATGTCCATGTGTATTCCCATTCATCAGCAAACTTCAATGCCTATGCCCAGTGCCGAGGCTGGTGGTGCCAAGGCTGGTGTCAAACCAGTTCAGTTTACAATGCAACACACTCCTCCGATACATTTTGCTACATTCAGCACATTTTTCTTTTAGCAGGGTTGTCATTTCAACTATGTTGCATTTTTCTACATTTAGCAGGGTTTTCGTTTCAACTGTGTTGCATTTTGCTGTATTTAGCAGGCTGTCTAGAAGACACATGATGGGGGTTAGAGTTGAGTGGACATTATCTCTCATTGTTTTGTTTCTTCACCTTCAGCTTTTCAGAGCACAAGATCTTCCTGAGGAGAAGGAGCGTATCTTAAGAAATCTTGGAGCTGTCAGTAACCCAGCCATGATGCAAAGAGTCTTGGACTTCTCCCTCACAGTAAGTCAATCAGAGACTATCTAGATTTATATAGATGCTAAAAATTACCTTTAAAAAGAAATTGTGAAAGCTTGCCAACAACACAAGGCTGGACGACCATAAGGTGAGGACTTCACTTAACTGATTTGGGCTATCTCTCATTAACAGGATGAAGTCCGTGCTCAAGACACAGTGTTTGTTATCGGTGGAGTGACGGGTACCAAGGAAGGTCAGGCCTTAGCATGGGAATTCCTGCAGAAGAACTGGAAGGAGCTGATAACACGTTACTCAAGTGGCTTCTTACTCTCCAGAGTTGTACAGGTATGTCATGAATAAATTGTTCCCCTCCCATAACCCCCCCCCCCCCCTATTCCTGGAGCTTCAATGATAAAACTAACAATTCTTTTTGATAGTCGGGTTGCATGATTAAAATATATTTTACTTTAAAGGGAAATTATACTTTTATTTTTTGGAACCATTTGATTGTTGTAATTCTATATTAATGTAGATATATACAATCAAACTAACCTGTGAAAATTTAATTTCAAATGGTGGTTGCGTGTTTTTAGATATAGAATCCGGAGTGATTAGGTCAACGCTGAAAAAATAATCCTTTAATCTGAGAGATATTACTTTCAGTCACACTTCTCAGATTTAAATTCAAAATGCTTCACTATGGAAAGTTGGTCTTCGTTGCAATTTTTTTTAAGAGTGATTACCAAACGGATACAGACCCTTTAAGATTCATTCCATGATTTTTTTAAAGTGAATCACTTGATGTATACATTTGTAACAGACTGTGATTGTCTCCCGTGTATTTACAAATATTTGTGAAAATCTTTAAAAAGCCATGTCATAATGAGGCTATATACAGTCGACTCAGGCAATCTCCAATAAGAAAGCTCATTAACATTTAAGTTTTCCTATTTTCTAGGTGATAGTGAGGTACAGCTAGAGGAATATCTCTAGTGCTGCTGAAGTGTTCCTTGTGCATACATCGCACTTGGTTACCTCCAGGTTACCTGTAAAAGTTGCCCTGTGTGATAATGACCGATACATCTCTGCATACATTGTTTAACCTGTGAAAGAAATAAAATCGTTTGTTAACTTGCCCCAAAATTTGAGAATGCCCTAGAACCTCTTGCTCATAGTTTCATTGACCGCCATATTTGATGATGAACAGCGGATAAGGGCAGGCATGTATGTACTGATGAACAGCGGATAAGTGCAGGCATGTATGTACTGCGCACAACTCTCAGCCAATGATAGCCTTTTACTCGTGTACATTTCATCAAACATGGTAGTCAATGACATCATCTGCAATCCATCTTCATTGTAACTGTACTTCACTATTTTATCACTTTTTCCTATTTCTTCTGTGCCTTTACAGTATTGTACTGAGGGTTTTGCTTCTGAAGAGAAAGCTTTGGATATTGAGACATTCTTCAAGACTCATGAGGCCCCTGCAGCAGAACGTACCATCAAGCAGTCGCTAGAAAACATTCGCCTCAGCGCTAAGTGGCTAGAACGTGACGCAGCCAGTATCCAAGCCTGGCTTAAGACCAAGTCCCAACTCTAATCATCAAACAGTCAAAATGGATGTCAGTTTTCCAAAGTTGGTCTAAGGTACGAGATTGGTTCTGAACCAAATTCCAACTTCCAGTTCTGATTTTCGGTGTGGAGACTTGGAAATTTGATTTTGTACTTGCTCAAATGGTTGATAACAATTTCTTTTTCCCCTGAAATTTCATAGCGGTTTAAAACCACAATTTACTTTGTTCTTATTATCAAACTTATGTCTTATACAAACAATTATTAAGCAACTATATCAAAATTATCGCTTTTAATTAGGGATAACAGAATACATCATGAAAAAAAGAGTTTCAAGTAAGCCAACAAATTTATTGTCACCTAAACTTTAAAAGTTTGGGAGACAAAGGATTACAAAGACAGCTTAGTGGTAAGAAACAATGATATTTATAATTTGGGAGGCAAATCATCGCTACTCAAAGCTGAGAAGCTGGGTTGTGAGGGACGCGGCTACAACATGGTCAAGTTTCAGGCATGCATGCAAGGGCGCCTACGGCACCCACCCCATATAAGACCACGGAGCACAGTTTGAAAGAGCTACTAACGACAATTTCCCTAAAATTCTATCCCAATTGAAATTATTGTTATCCTGATCAGGGACATCTTGCTGATTTTTTTCAAGTGCCTAGTACTTTTGCCTAGTACTAGAGGCAGTTTATAGTCGGTCGCGCGATGGACGGTTGATGGAAATCTTGACGCGCGATCAAAAAAAGACTCAGTTTTAGGCCTCAGCGACAACTATAAACTGTGTCGCGCGTCCAAATTTCCATGGCGTACCATCGCGCGACCGACTATAAACCGGCCTTTTGGCCTCTCTCTATATATCAGATTTGTCAAATGCTGTCTTGATATAAAATTGAGATGGTCAGTGACAAATTTGAAATGTAGATCGAGCAAATGATGAGCACATGTAGTCTCCTTATCAAGTGAATTTACAAATGGTTACGACCATAGCTAGATGTTGCTAATGAACAAGTTTTTATGTTAATTAACTGCAAACAAAAAAATTAATTCCAGGAGCTTTTTGATAACGAGAGTAATTATGTACACAGAATTGATAACGAGAGTAATTATGTACACAGAAATTGTTGCACACTGTTTGTTTTTACAAGTGGAAATTTGACGATTTTTACTTTTCATCAAGTTCTTATTTTTTGCGAGTGCAAGCTGAAAATTAACAGTTTGTCCCATTTTGTTTTCCTTTGCGTGGAATTGTTCAGTGTTTGGATGTAAATGATGACTTGGAAATTATAATCAAAAATAATTTGTCCCGATCATTATGTAATTGACCAAAAATAATGTGTGATATGCTAATACAATCGGCAACCTGATACCAAATGTTGTCTATAATAATTAATTGAAATGGTTACAAAACGTTTATTTCAGATGTATGTACAAGTGGATTAATTTACCACTAGGTGGTTATCATGCTTTACTTCAAATCGGAATAAAATCATACACTCTGGAAATGAACATTTTTGTGTATTGTAGTTTATTTGAATTGTATTTAGTTTATTTTGGGTAAGGTGGTGGCAGTCTGGCAGAGCAAGGCTTTATGATGAAGAAGTCCGTCTGTCAGTCTGTTAAAGGCACTGGACACCTTTGGTAATTGTCAAAGACCAGTCTTCTCACTTGGTGTATCTCAACATATGCATAAATAACAAATCTGTTATTATAAATTGGTCATTGAAGTTGCAAGAGAATAATGGAAGAAACCCTTGTATTCTCGCACAAATTTGTGTGCTTTTACATGCCCGATAAAAAACATCAGGGCCCACTTTCATAGAGCTGCTTAAGCACAAAATTTTGCTTAAGCAAAAAAATCCTTGCTTAGTAAAATCAGATTACCGGCCAAGACTCCACTCAATTGTTATGCTAAGTGAACAGCAGCTAATTACCAGTCACAATCAATGTATATGGCATAACATTTTGGCCAGTAACGTGTGTAAAATAACGAGCTGTTTTCGTGCTTAATCAACATTTTTGCTTAAGCAGCTCTATGAAATTGGCCCCAGATCTGAAGTCTGTTATTATTTGAGTGAAAAATTACCTCTTTGTCGAAAAACTAAATTACTTTTGCTAACAACAGCTCTCCATTGCTCGTTGTATGCTAACAATTGTTTTTAAGTAATTACCAATAGTGTCCTGTGCCTTTAAGTTTATGCTTCGAAATTTTTGGGTGATTTTGCAAAACCCAAAGTGAACAACTGTTTAAATGCACACCTCATTAATAGTAGTCCACCAGAAGATTTTTGATTCATCGATGACACTTCAGCCACACATCAACAACATTGTTCGTTTATCATCATATCACATCAGGAATATAGGTAAGATTCACAAGTACTTGGACAAAAGTGCCACTGAAAAGGTCATTCATGCATTTGTTACTTCTCGTCTTGACAACGGCAATGCTCTTCTCTACAGTCTTCCTAACAACCAGATTTCCCGACTTCAACGGCTCCAAAATACTGCTGCCCGCATTGTGACACTGTCTAGAAAATCCTGTGCTATCACCCCCATTCTGAAACAACTACACTGGCTCCCTATCTCTCAACGAATCATCTTCAAGCTGATGCTCATTGTCCACAAAGCTCTAAATGGCAAGGCTCCCCACTATATTTCTGAACTGCTTCAAGTTTACACTCCATCAAGGAATCTTCGATCAAGTTTCATGCTTCTCCTCATTGAACCCAAGTCTCGACACTCATGGGGTGACAGGTCTTTTTCTTCAGCCGCGCCACGCATCTGGAACTCTCTACCACTTAATCTTCGATCTTGTGTTTGTACAGCAAAATTCAAGTCTCTTCTCAAAGCTTATCTTATGTCACAGGTTTTCAATGACTAATTTTGTTGTGTCTGTTTTTCTTTGTGTTGTGTTTGGTTTTTGTTTTGTTTTTGGTTTTACTGCGCCTTGAACACCCAGCAGGGTGGATATGTGCGCATTACAAGTCTTATTATTATTATTAATAGAAGATAAGTGGAAACTTCGTGCACATCTTACAGGCACTTTTACAGTAGTTTGGGAATGATCAAAGAGTCTCTAATAAATTTAGTTAAAAGAAAAGCATTTCGGACATACCAGACTTAAGGTAAAGTGAGCAGTGCAATTGCTTATCAACTACGTATTGCTTCGGTGAAGTTTAGTGTGACACGTTTTTGTATGATCCACAACCACAGAAGTTATAAACGCGTAACAGCAACATCAATAAGGACAACAGCAAGCAACGTTTGTAATTTTTGTCAGTGTTTATTTGGGATTAGGCGGCAGTTTCATAAAATGTATTCTACAACTCATTTTGTGTATATGCCCTATTGTATGTACCTGTTGCCCTAAAAAAAGTTCTGCATAGAGGTCACTCGGACAAGGAGAACAGCGTTGACCACTAAATAAAAACCACACAGCAGCTGATTTCACGAAGCGCTGTATCGAGTTAGGACGAGTAACTCATCCTAACTTATGATGGGTTCAATGCGTAAGGATAAGGAAAATAACTCGTCCCAAGTCATAGGATTAATCCTGGGTGAGTTTGTTGAAATCGACGGCATGTTATTAAAATGACGTTGGACAAGGGTCTGTAAGCTTATTGATTCTACACTAATTGAAACATGGCACTATTCAAAGAAGAACCAGCGCGCCTTTAGCAATCCACAGCAGAAATAACAAAAAGGAATAAAATAAATGAAATCAGTAGATTTTATGTTTGTTTTGTATGAATTTTTTTTTTTCTACCATCTGAAAATCAAATTGAACGTTTTGTGAAAATGCAGTTTCGGCTTTTCTACTTTTTTGTCACCAGAAAATCCGGTTTTACTTTATCCGTATATTGGGACAGAATCTCTGTCCACACCGTCATTTCCTTTAGATCGTGGAACGACCTCGTGCCTTCAGAAGAAGAGCCAAGTTCGATGATCAAACAACTCACATTCTTCGGTCCACTGCGTTTATAAGGTGTATAATATTTTTGAAAGTTCGTAAAAGTTTGTTCTGAAAGTTTTGTTTATTTATTCTAAATTAGCAAGTGTTGATCAACAATGCAGCTGCGGGATCTGCATCACCTAGGCATGTTATTCGTGAAAAAAACTTGTTGGTTTATTTAGGAGAGTCTTAGTTACCAAATAAAAGCCATTATAGAATGTGTTTTATAGGCCTTTTTAATATTCAAATAAGGAAAGTGCACCTATGGTCCATTTTTTGCACTGTTCACCATATTCATGCAGACAACCGCACAGTGCAGCTGCGGACCAACCAAAACACAGATACAGAAAGCTAACGTCACACACGTTTAGCCAATGAAATGATTACATCAATTAAAATCACTGGTTCTGATTAAAAAGCCAGGGGACCAGTGTAGGACTCAACTGACTGCCGGGCTAAGCGCCCTCTGTTTTCACTGTCATCGCTGTCAAACTTCAGCTCTCCAAGTCTTAGCAAAATTATTGAAGAGTGTTCCTTTCCTTTTAGAAAAGGAAATATGAACCTATATGACGAAAGTAAGGTATGTATAGCTAATGTAGGAACACTACAAATACATACAAATGTATTTTTTACTGACAAGTCGAGGCAAGAAGACTACCCCTTTATTACCTCTAGTGCATTCATGTTGATGATGTACAAACCCATTTATTGGTACAACCCACACCGTGGACCAATGGGGCTGCGTATGTGACGACCAGAATTACACACAAAAATAATGCCAATCAAAAACGTTTTTTACTCGTTATGACCTGACACCACCTTTTTTTCATTTCCCCGGACATCCAATTGACTCATTTTAAAGCCATTGGACATTTTCTGAACAGAACAAAAATTAAAGTTCACAGATTTACAAATAACTTGCACTCAGGGTTTACAGAAGGTAATGGTGAAAGACTTCTCTTGAAATATTATTCCATGAAATGCTTTTTGAGAAAACATTAAAACAATATAAATTCTCGATATCGAGAATTACGGATTTATTTTAAACACATGTCATGTCACCGTGAAACGTGCGGAAACAAGGGTGGGTTTTCTCGTTATTTTCTCCCGACTCCGATGACCAATTGAGCCTTAATTTTCACAGGTTTGTTATTTTTTATTTAAGTTGTGATACACACGAAGTGTGGGCCTTTGGACAATACTGTTTACCGAAAGTGTCCAATGGCTTTAATATGAGATGTTTTGGTAAATTGTGGTTGGATTGACCCCCTCTTTGGTTTGGAAAAAATGCATCCACACACATTTCTAGTTAATGTTTGAAACAGTTGAAACAGTTGAAACAGTTTAATTAAATGTAGCTGAGTCTAAAGTTGCCTTCATTTTCTGGATAGTTTCTTCTCATAACCTTCTTTCAAATGAAACGCAACCTGTCAGTAGTAATTTCCTGTTCAGCTCTATTTGAACAGGGGATGACTCTTCACTTCATCATGGTGACTTCTCAGAAAATATAATACGTACCCAGCCAGCGTTTAAAGGCATTGGACACCCTTGGAAAGTGTCAAAGACCAGTATTCTCACTTGGTGTATCTCAACAAATGCATTAAAATAACGAACCTGTTAAAATTTGGGCTTAACTGGTCATCAAAGTTGCAAGAGAAGATAAAGAAAAAAACACCTCTGTTGCACAATTTGGTGTGTTATCACTGACCAGGATGCCTTATAAAAGGCTTTAGGGCTGAAGTCTATTAATATTTGAGTGGGGAATTACACCCTTTCTCAAAGGTAGCTATGTTACATCAGAGGGAGCCGTTTCTCACAATGTTTATCCTTTTAAAGCAATGGCACAACATCGGTAAACAGTATTGTCCAAAGGCCCACACTTTGTGTAACACAACTTATAATTATAAAATAACAAACCTGTGAAAATTTAGGCTCAATCCGTCATCAGAGTCGGGACAATTTAACGGGAAAACCCACCCTTGTTTCCGCAAGGTGTTTTTTTTTCATTATCAACTCTGATGACCAATTGAGCCAATGAGTAACAATTTTCACAGAAATATTATTATATGCAAATGTTGGGATTAAGCTTGGGCAAAAATCGCAATACAATTTCTGAAAGGAATACTGTATCGTCTTGATTTGTTGTTGATCAAATTATCGGCAAATCGTGGTTTTGTAGAAGTATCAGGATACAGGCTTGAAGCCTTTTAAAAGCACATAAATTCAACAAGGGTGTTTTTTCCCCATTTTTTTCTTGCAATTTTCATGACCAATTGAGTCAAATTTTTCACAGAATTGTTATAATGTGATATGTTGGGAATGATACGGCAAGTAAGAACACTGGTCTTTGACATTTACCAACAAAGGTGTCCAGTGCTTTTAAGTATTGAACACTTGACACTACTAGAATTCTGTAATACTTTCACTCTTAAATTTATCAAAAATAATGATCTCAAAAGAGAACCATCCTTGGGAAAAATATTCTCTTTGTAAGTTATAATTTACAACTTGACCTAGTTTTATTTTATGTGTAGAGGGATGGGGGGGGGGTAGTAGTTGGTGGAAGGCCAGCTGTGCGGAGGTGGAAATTAACCGCTTAGCAGTCCTATTCAGAATACCCCCAGGGGGGTTGCGCATCCCTCTTTGATTCTCACAAGTTGGTTTCTGTTTTCTCTCCATCTCTTCGGTGTAGATGAATGGATTTATGATAGTCTTACATGAGAGGATGCATTGGCAATGATAAGAAGATCACAAATACAATAGATGTATTTTCCATTATTTTTAAAGCATGGGAAATCAAAACAGAATAATTATTGAGAGCTTGAAGGCACTATTAGTGAAATACTTACTTGGTAATGAGCAATGGAGAGCTGTTGTATAAAAGAGTGTAAGATATGGCTTCCTCTGATGTAACAGAGTTTTCGAGAATAAAAGACAAGTTTTCAAAAAGTTTTCAAATAATAAAAGACTTCAGGTCTGAAGGCCTTTATTATTCTTTATGCATCTGAAAGCACACAAAGTTATGCAAAGAGGGTGGTTTTACTTTCATTATTCTCTGGCATGTTGGGAGGCATTCTCTGGCATTTTGGGAGACGCCTAATGAGAATACTGGTCTTTGACAAAAAGTGTCCTGTGTCTTAAAGCAGCTTTATGAAATTGGGCCCAGGTCAAAAGGCTCAGCCCCAAGAGAGCACTCATCTGAATGGTGTTGATGAATGATTTGAATTTTTGTCAAAGTGGATGGAGGGCAGCCCTTAGCTTCAAGACACTTGGGGAGTTCTCAAGATAAATTATGCGTAAAGGGAAAAGTGAAATCATACATGTAGCCCTGTGTAAACAGACCCAAAGATGAGAACATTTTGACCACACAAAAACCGTTTTGATGGAAGAAAACATATGTGCATCATATGAATTGAATTGCCTCATATTTAATTTAAAATAAGACACAATCTTGTCTGTGAATTGAACCTCACACTGCTGAATGTATTCAATTGAATAAGTAACCATTAATAAGCATATAAAAGGATGTGGAAATAGCCAACAAAACAACAAAAGCTTGAAACGCCAATTTCAACAAAAGCTTAGCCAATTTGAACAAAAGCTTCACTGATGTATTTGAGCCAATTTCAACAAAAGCCTTGACTGCATTGTTGTGCCTAGAGTAATAAAGTTTTATTTGTCTGTACGTTAAAATACAGGTCTCGACAGAGGGTACTTGGCATAAATTAGCAAACTGTAATTAAATTGTTGTTTATTGCAGTACAGTTTGATAGATCAAATTGTTTTTTTCAGCAAGTGTTTTTAAAGTATTCCCTGTTATTTGTAATTTTGTTTGGTAAACCCCTCTTTTCTGGTTGGCATTATGTTGTCTGGATTTGATGTATCTTTTGAATGACCGACCTTTACTATCAGATGAAGGAGGAAATATTTCATGTGTACTGTCAAAATTACTAAATCAGTTGCAGTATGTAGATCATGCTGAGAGTTTGTTGTTAAACCAATAAATGAGAAGCGGTTCCTTGATGGGTCAAGATATTTGATTGAACAGGATAATTATAATTCTGAAAAATAACTAAATTCCTTCAGCAGATTCAAAAAGTTGAGATAATCCATGTTGATAAGTGATTTAACCTTTATGAGGCACTTTCATTGTGAGATACGGAGAGTAATGTGTGTGTCCTCTTCCAGGTGTCACATGACTAAAATCCTACCTTTGCTTAGGACACCCCTTGTACCCCATACCTTCATATCTGGGTCCAATTTTATAAAGCTGTTAAGCAGAAAATATTGCTTAGCAAATTTCTAAGCATGAAATGAATGGGTCACCAGTTGCAACAATGTAAATTTAATGGAGGTTCTTTTAGTCACCAGTTTTCTGTCGGATTGATCTGTGCTTACCCGGTTGCTATGCTTACAGGCTTTACGAAGTTGGGCCCTGTACAGGATCAGTTACATGTTTGAGTTATATAACCCATACAGATTGAATTCCCACTGTTTGACATGATGGGTACCCCACTCTCACTTTTGCTGGTGGGTTCCCTGTATAAATAGAGAACAAATTCTCACCGAAACACAAGCCTTAATGGTTATGGATGCACACCTCACTGCACTGCTCTACACATGAAAATTTTATTTCCATTTATCAAGAGGATGCTTGGTTGAATTGCTCTCATATTCTCGTAAGCTGGAGCTCCCCTTGGTGATTGCTAATGATGCTTGAATTCCTGCTTATGTATGGAACATGGACCCCCTACATTTTTCCTTATGGTCATTGGTCATCTGAGCTGCTTATGTTGATATTGACTTAATTGATTTCCCACTGAGCCACAGGACGGTGTCCCACACTTGATCAGTCTTAAATGCTCTCATCATCACTGCAGTCTCAACTCATACAAGACTAAATCTTCAGTCCGCAACCTCAGACTTCATTCGTCCCACCACTAAGTTGAGTGGTGGTATATCTTGAGGCTATAGCATATTTAACGTTAATCCATTGGCAATCTTGTAGCGCAGCAATTTTGATGCTCCAGCTTTATCGTCGGCAGTAGTGGTGGATTTACGAACCCTTTGTGGTGCTTATTCGGCACTCGGGAATCAACCAAGTCTAATCTTGACTACTCTTAAAGAGAAAAATTCTACAGCAGTTTGAGAAATAGACACGATTTTCATATATTTTGTGACATTAATTGTGGAGTGTTGGTTTAACAGCTCTCAATTTACAACTTGCAGATCAGTGGAATAGAGAACCATACACTGAGAACAGGAATCTGTGCTTTTGGAGAGGAAAGTGAGAACTCGCCTTGAGTGCCTGTGCAGCGTATGGGAATACTCAACAAACTGTATTTTCATCAAATTAAATTAGTGGAGTAGGAGTTGATGCGAGTCCAGCATCTTAAAGGTCAAGAAAGGTAAGTAGTTTCTTTTTTTAGTATTTTTTTAAATACATATGGTTGATTGTAAATTGAGCTATTGCGATGTCCCATGAGTGATTCTATACAAAATGATTTAGGGTTTGTGATGTGCGTGAATATATACAGAGATTATAACATATGCATCAAGGGGTATGTCATCATGGCATGCTTGCCTGCATTAAAGGTGCAACCACACTTAAAGCAATAGTACACAACAGGTGCTACATAATACAAGCAGAATGTGAGCTTCTTTTGTTATGAATAAATCAATACAGGATTTCTTGCACTAATAATTTATACATTTTAAGGAACAAGCCAACCAAATAAGAAGTTAAACAAACAAAAACAATTAAATTAAATTGTTGAATTTCTTTAATATATTTGCCATGTTTATGTTTCCTTCTTTGCTCATTTAATTTAAAACAAATTATGGATGAGGTGTCCTATAGAAAGACCCTATTAGAACACTCCGACTTATAAAGTCTTGCGTTTTACACAAAACAAAGAGATTTGTTATGTCCCTCTCAATATCTGTCGAGCTTCCTCCACTGATTCATTCAAATCTTTATTAAAAAGACTCACCGCTTTGTAATTAAGGTAATGTGCTTAGAAATGCCAGTAATAAGGACTGTATAAATGTTATTATTATCATTTTTCTTGGGAACTTGAGACTAAACACAGCGTTGGTTTAAAGCCAATGGACACTATTGGTAATTGTCAAAGACCAGTTTTCTCACTTGCTGTATCTCAACATATGCATAAAATAACAAACCTGTGAAAATTTGAGCTCGATTGGTCATCGAAGTTGCAGATATTAATGAAAGAAAAAACCACCTTGTCACACTAATATGTGTGCTTTCAGATGCTTGTTTTCGGTACCTCAAACTCTAAACTTGAGGTCTCAAAATCAAATTCTTGGAAAATTACTTCTTTCTCGAAAACTACTCCCCTTCAGAGGGAGTCGTTTATCACAATGTTTTATACTACCAACCTCTCCCCATTACTCGTTACCAAGTAAGGTTTTATGTTATATTTATTTTGAGTAATTAACAATAGTGTCCACTGCCTTTAAACCAGTTAAATAATCTGTCTAAAGCTTTTCTTGGCAACAAACAACTTTGTAGTTTAATCAGGAATAAAATTGTGGTCTTGGCTGGCTGGGTTTTTTTTTTTTCCTTTTTGTTTATCAATATAGATGTACATATAATTTTGATCATTAAAAAACTTAATTTTGATTATCAGTTTTTTCGTTTGACCCACCAGAATTTGTGGCTATTCTAAATGGCCTGTCAGGTTTATAAAGGGATAAACTGCAAAAAGGCATAGCTTTCACAGCTCTAAGTGGACATATTGTGCTCTTGTAATGCACTAGTGTCAATTGCAAACTGTGTAAATACCAAGCTAATCTAATCTTTTTGTATCAATAGAGGGATTAGCAGCTGATAATTGGAGGATAAGTGCCACTAGTCTTGAGTAGCTTAATGGCCATGGTTTAAAAGGGAATGTGAATTGTGACAGACATAACAATGACATAATTGGATTGCCATATAACTGTGAACAGTTGGTCACTATATAACTGTGAACAGTTTGTGTATGAAATAGCATAGTGAAGCTGATGAGTGTTCTAATCCAGGCAGTCTTATCATGGGGGACTGCACACTATACTAAGGCGCCTTGTCAAAACCTCCAAGCCTATCCATTCCGCGCGCATTCTGCGGGAGTCCGCGGATTTTTGTAACAAAAGAACCCGTAGCAACCAGGCATGTCCACGGCCACGACGGCTCATTTACATGTCAATAAACATGAATATTCCGGGGGCTCCGCGGAGCGACCGGTCGGCCATTGTAAGGTCCAGCTTATGAGCTGACCGGCGGAACCGCGGAGGAACGTAGGTGGTTCACAATGTTTTTACCTTTGCAGAATAAAAAGCAAAGTGAGGGTGGATGTGTAACTAAAATCCATTTCCTCCAATGTGTGATTTTTAAGACTTGGTTGGGCCTACATAACCAAAACATGAATTTTAAAAATGGTTGTCTTTATTCCCGGCTTCGACTGACAAAAGTTCCAGGCTATGTGCAAACTCCGTTCCAAGTGGGTCAGAGTAGCCAGGGGACAATTTTAACTGTTCTTTCTTACTTTCCAAGCGGAAAACATTAGTTTCTTATTTATAAAATCCCTAGTCACCGTCACCAATAAACAAATCTACACACCTGTGCGAGTGTGTCTCCATGTCAAAACAACCAGATAGTCTGGTTTGTCCAATGTCTGGGGGGGGGGAGCCACAGTTTCAGAGACCGGTGTTTCTATTGGCTGTTGAATTTACATATAGCGCGTAACAAATGTTTTCTATGGTCGATTTTGCCCTACTGCCAGAGCAGCATTTCAACATCATGGAAGAAAACGTTTAGTAGTCGCGGCGGCGGTGATTTCTTATTAATTTAGCATCGTTTTTCTTGCGGGAAAATCAATTAAATGTGAATGGTTTCAAGTTAAAAATCGATATTTTTGTATCAAGCATAAATGTTGCAAATTATGCTTCGCAAATTGGATTGCAACATTTGCGATGCACTTTTTACAATTGCATAGCAAATCATCAAAATTGCATCACAAATTGCGATGTGATACAGGCGAAATCGTTCCCTGATTATCACAAGCGCTGGATGGTGTAATTGTCTTGTCGGTGCGGCCTGTCCGCTTCCAGGAGGATGTTATTCATGAGTAGAAAATGTATTGTTCAATGTAAAGAGCACGGCCGGTCCGCGTCCAAGCCGCTGATATTCATGACCTGAAAATACAACTTGTTTATTCATGAGACTTATTGTTATACTAACAATAGCGCCTGGCAAGGATAGCTCATTAACTTCGCCGCGCTTCAACGCACATGGCTGTTCTTCCGCGGACTGTCCGAGGTCCTTAGCAACGGCGGCATTTGCTGTCCAGTCCGCAGACTGTCAGCGGAGGAACGCCCGGGAGGTTTTGACAAGGCGCCTAAAACAGGTGGTAATACCTTGATGAAGATACCCATTCCCATCCTGCTTACTGAAAGCAAAGAATTGACGTTTGCGTAGCAGGAAATTCTGTGCTAACGTCAAGCGTATTTCACGGGTGGCAGGGAATTTTGGCTTTTGCCCGGCATAATCCAGTCCACAATACTAGATATTCTTCATTTTTTTAGCGAGTGCAGAACGTTGGGGCTTGGCTGCAAGCGGAGAGCGGTCATCCATGATCATGAGCGACGAATTTGGCGATATGCACAGCCCTGGAATTAGCCTGTACCAAACTTAGAAATCAAAATCTAATGTTGCTAATTCTTTCAGTGACTTTTTTTTTATTGCTCCAAGCCGAGTTGCTAATTTTTCTCTGGTTTGAAAAACTTGTGAAGGTTTAGCATGACAATCTTGTGAGGTTCAGGGTTCTCCACATGCGGTTTTGTCCAGGCGCTGCGCCCGGACAAAATTCTGAAAATACGAAATGCGCCCGGACAAAAAATGCCGCGCCCGGACAAAATCGTTGTGCGCCCGGACAAAAAATACCGCGCCCGGACAATAAAAATTGAAAAACACTTCACGACGAACTCAAACCACCGTTCGATGCGCTATATCACTTACCTTTTTGTATATAATAATAGTGTGCAAAGACTGGTAACCAGATCTCGGCTATTTCGTAACGGCATTACGCATGCATTTTTCTCTGTGTCGCATGCAGAGGATCCTGACTACCATTTGACAACAGCGTGGTATTTAGACTTGGTTCCAAGTCTGTGAATCATGCGGTTTAGTCGCCCTGATATATTATTGGCTGAAACAGCGCCCTCTCGTGAATTAACATCCATCATTAGAGCGTATTTAGAGCGTGGTAGCAAATCTATGGGGAAATTCTACGTCGCTGAAGAGAAATTACCGCACTCTCAGACTTGAAATCAAGTTTACGTGGTATGAGGAGACCGATCAGAGATCGAAAAATACCCGGACGTAAGTTTGAAACTCAATTTTTTTTTCGGGCGATCGTGTATAAAGTGGTTTTGTTCGTTCTGAAATGATTTGTGCAAAATTGTTTGCACAATCTGTCGATCTTGCAGGAATAGTTTGTGCAACTGCCGATCAGGCAGGAATGGTTTGTGGTTTGTGTAATTGGCTTATCTAATTGAGCATGAATAGTTTGCGCAATTTGCCGATAGTACAGGAGTAGTGTGCGCAATATGCCGATAGATACGGAATAATTTGCACAATTTGAAAACAGTGCAGGAATGGTTTGCGCAATTTGATAATAGTGCAGGATTGGTTTAGCGCCCGGACATAATTTGACCCTATGGAGAACCCTGGAGGCGTAGTATGACTTCGCTCTGCCAGCCTGTTGTTTAACGCCTTTCTCAGACACTAGATTAATGCCTTTGGGTGTTTGAGTGTTTATATGGGTGATGAGTCCGGCAAGTGCAATTGAAAAGGCGTCTACTTAAATTCACATTTACAGTTCAAAAGAGAATGAAATGCAATGACTGGTGGGGAACATCTGCATTTAGACCTGGTAGCTTGAAATGTCTTGTAGCATGTAAGAAACACATTATTTTGACTTGGTATGGTGCCTAATCCATAAAATGAAGCCAAACATTTTGTTCTCATCTCATGTTTTGTTATTTCACTAATCTATGGTGATTATAGGCACCATCCATGCAACACTGAGAGAAAAATGTGGTTCTTGAGAAAAACCTGGAGGAGCAAAAATACCGCTGTGCATATGCCCAGAATGTTATGGGTCTTGGGTTTAAATCCCAATGAGGGCCATTTGTTTTTTTCACACATCCAATGTTTTGTAGCATGTAGTCATGGAGCTCAAATACTTTTTATAATTTATGCTTATTTTGAATGGAACAAATTGGTCTTACAAAATAAATTAGCCTTACATCGCGCTTGCCCCGACACCACAGTCTTTGGATTTTAATCAGAGAAAAATTGTGGGGGGTGGGGAGGGGGGAAGTTAGAGACGGAATCCCCCCCCCCCCACCCACCACCATAATACAATTTTTCTATTTGTGAAGCCATCAGTAGGACCAGAAGTGGAAAATATTCCAATGGCAGATCAAAGATGTTTAATTCTAAGGCAGGGAATTCTTCTGTTTTTTCTTTTTCAAATCAATCCTTGAGCTCCCTCGAGCATAACTTCTGTCTCATCCCTAATAGAATCTACATCAACCTGGATTCCACTATGTCCTGCTCTTGCTAGGATACGATAGTTAGGTCTGGGGTTCGTTCAATTCACCTTCTGTGGGCAGCTCTCTGGAGATGCGCTCAGATAGACCTGACACTTATTCCACCTTTACTCTATTTGTTTTTTCCCTTCAGAACCACTAATCGATATCGAGCGCTTTGCAGTTCTTGTTTTAGCAGTACATTGATTATGTTTAGAATTATATACCAACCACAGACAGGCAGACAATGAAATTCCAGTTTTCAGAATTAATTAACCTTCAGCTTCCTTCAAATAATTACCCATTTAGGAGGTACTTCACGGAGCGTGCAACTCTATCTTCGTAAGCCTAGCTAAGATTACAGATGATAGGGCTTGTCATAGATTGTCATTAGGTCTTTATGTCAGTAACATGGACTGGCATAGTAACGAGCGCATAGACTGCTTGCTCATTTCCACTGCTGAACTCAAGTTTGTGACAACTTATTCTAAATGTTCCCTCGCAACTTGAGACTTTTTTCGTCCAAACCCTTTTAGCTGGCAAACGTTTAAGAGGTCAAGTTGCATTTTAGCATATTAATCATTATTGCTGTGCTGTGAAGAAGTGCATTTCTATGTGGTCTAGAGAACAAAAGGGTGAGTACAAACCAGTTTGTCAGGGGTGATTCATTTTACAAGTTCTACCCTTTAAAGCCATTGGACCCTTTCGGTAAACTGTGTTGTCCAAGGCCCACACTTTGTGTACCACAACTTCTATATCAAATAACAAACCTGTGAAAATTTAGGCTCAATCGGTCATCGGAGTCGGGCGAAAACAACGGAAAAACCCACCCTTGTTTCCGCGCGCTTCGCCGTGTCATGACATGTGTTAAAATAAATCTGTAATTCTCGTTAACGAGAATTTATATTGTTTTGCTGTTTTCTCAAAAAGTAAAGCATTTCATGGAACAATATTTCACGAGAAGTCTTTCACCATTGCCTTCTGTAAACCCTGTAAGTTATTTGTAAATCTGTGAACTTTTATTTTTTTTTCTGAACCGAAAGGGTCCACTGGCTTTAAAAGCTTTGAACATTTAATTTCAAATCAATTTATGTGCATGCACACTGTCTTATTGATGCAATAGTTGCATCAGGGATGAAGAATCTTATTTTGGTTTTTAACTTTACTCCAGTTTTTAATAATTGCTAAATACTCGAGTCCTGCAGAAAAAAAAACTCACATGCTGCCATTTCCATCACTGAATCAGCCTCGTTTTTCATGTCTTCTTGTAATATTTTGTTTTAAATTTGTTTGTTGTGAGTCTTGAGGATTGTTTCCCTAAAAACTATCATTGTTGGGGTGGCATTTTTAAAGATTTTCAAACAAAATATATTACCTGAAAATTACAGGTTATGTTTATTCCAGTCAGTACTCCCAGCTACGGAGAACCTCCATATTATTTGAAGAGAATGCACTTAAAATGCTTTTCTAAAACTTTGCACGTATGTGCATGCTCCCAAAGAGCATCGCCTGACTGAGAATTCAACGCGATTGGACGTGGCAAGAGTGCGACATTTGTCACCACATCGTGCACGGAAGACCTCCCCGACACCAGTGTCAAACTTAAATCAAAAGTTTGCACTATTACTAGTCGCTCTTTTGTTGAATTGAATTCATCATTTTCTAATTGTTTGAGTTTGACTCGGCAAAAGTGTGGTGTTTAGCCCAGGCCTGTGACTAGGACAAAACAAATAAACAATGCATTAAACAGAGGACGACAAGTCAACATTAATGTGTACAAAGGAATGCTGCACACTGAAATAATCCATCCTCACACTTCAGACAAGGTTTTGATCATTTTAAAGTATGCAAATTATTTCTAAAAAAAGTTTATTCAAAATCCATAATAAACTGAATTTTAAGCACTTCTAATCAACATATAAATCAATATAGCTAGAATAAAACAACCAATTTGCAGTTGAAAAGGGAGCTTTTAAATGTTCAAATTAAGATAGACCTATAATCATATCAAATTATAAATAATTGGTGATGCGTGTGATTTTGGGTTAACAACTGATGAATTTATGCTTTAATACCTATCCCTGGCTTCTGTGCCATGAATACACAAATTCATATTCAGAAAGTGTATGGCAAGTCCGAGAATTACATGATGTCAGGCATCTAAGTATTATGTTAGAAAACAGTCTTACTAGAACCTTATTGTACCTGAAATTCACTTGGTCTTGCAATAATTCCTGATGAACCAACATTTCAGCATGGTTATATTTTCAGAGATGAAAATAAAAGATAAGAATTCAACATTAAGAACTTTACTTCGATGACAAGCAAATAGAAACAAAGAATATTCAGCTATAAATTTTATGGCTTCAACATAACTCTTTGGTTTGCTCAAAACTCGTCTCCGGTTGATCAAAATCTTGTAAAATTGCCTTTCAAGAATGTATATCTGTTGATCTGGATTGAGGTAAAAAGAATCTAAGCCCCCAAGACCTGTGCTTGAATCCAACCTCATTTGAAGAAAAATCAATTCATACTGGATAACTCTTGTGTCTTAATGGCAAAGTAATTTATGGTGATACACTTTCCAACCATACCTTACCATCGCCTAGAAAAATAGATTAAACACAATGATAGCTAGGAAACAAACTTGCATTTTTTTAAAACCTTTGAAAATAACTGTTTTGAAAACCTTTGATAAAGCTTTGGAAATAAATGTTGATATCTTTAAGCCATTGATTTTTTCCTCTCCATCTTGTTGGAATATTAAATTCCAGTATGATATACCTCCCTACACATTGCTTACTGAGTGAATTATCATGTTCTATATTTGGTTCAACGCTTACAACACCCCCAGGTAATTGAGGTATCCAAGTACACCATTGAGTGTCCAAACACTTGCCCAACTAACCTGATACACCTATTTGATACACAACTTGCCCCGCAGTATCTAAAGCCTTAGTTCCACACAAAAAGTGTGTTGCGCACTTTCGTTCAATACAAAGAGGGTGGTGCAGATTGCTTATTCCCCTGTATTTTTGTTTGCCGGGCTTTGAGAGAATGCGCAGCGATCGACTTTCGCAACCTGGGGGCAAAGGAACGGTGATTGAAAAGGAATGCGAATTGGTACTCGGTACCTAGTGAGGCATGCAATGATTAAGTATGCTAGGTGAGGCGGGATGCCAACCCTGTATTGATTTGTTAACGGAGCGCATTGCAATGTGATGGGTTTATTTAACCAGGGGTATCTTAATTTATTTATCTTCCTCTCGCTCTGGATCTAATGTAACAAAATGAAACTTTGTCGGTGTGGTCTGTTTTGACAGGAAGAGTTTGTATGTTAGATGGAAAAACATTTACTTTTCAAAGTGTTATCTTATTATTGTAAGGAGTATGGTCTTGAGAAATAGCCTAAATGATGGAAATAACCTATGAAGTGGAGCAACATAATTGCCCAGAATTTAGTGAAAACATCTTACACTGCATAATATCATTAGGCCTAGTTTGGGTCTTTTTACTCCTATTTTTGATATCAAATTCCCCCGAATAAAGACATTGACAAAATAGGGAGACTACTGTAACGAACTGAAACTGTGCGCCCGCCGATGTGTTGGAGTGGCCCCGCCGGATCTTGGAGGACAACGCTCCCACGTCAGCTGGCTTGAACTCTTGGTGAACTGTTTAGTGATTGGACGAATTATTGATAATGTATAACAATGTACAACAAAATGATAATTGTGCGCTGACCGGATGCGTTGTTTTGGCGCCCTTTCTAGCAATGTATTGTGCGATTAAGTTGTGCAGACAGACCAAATGCTGAGTTCAGTGAGTGAGCATGGAGCAAGTTGTCCTTCTCGAAGTATTAAATAAATCAGTGTGTTTATTTATTTCTTGTTTATCCTGGGAAATCCATTCAGGAAGAAAAACTCACTGATCTCCCATGGATCCCAGCTAATAACAAACTACAGAAGTGAACTTAAGATAAAAATATTACAAATTTACACAGAAAAACATTGCACATTCATTTAAAAAAAGCACTAGATCCAAGCACACATACATTTTGAAAACTAAAAAAAACGTTTTTAAATAGGACGAAGAAATTTAAAGGGGGAAAAATACACATCCATTAAATACACACAACCAAATACAAAAAAACAAACAGATGAACCACAATGGAGTAATAACAAAAGCCAGTAAAATTGGGATTAAGAAAGTCAGTAAAAATGGGATGAACTGAGCTGTTTGAGTTGAGTTAAAAATTGATTGAGTTCTTTTGGCTGTAGAGATTTCAGATTATGCGGCAAGTTGTTCCAAGCCTGGGCACCCCTAAAATTAAACGTTCTTCTCCCACTTTCTGTTCTAGGGGGCAGAAGGGTCACATTACCAACAGTGCTATTCCTAGTTTGGTGACGGTGTAATTCACTGACTGGAACAAAAACACTGCTAAGATAACTTGGAACAGTGCCTGTTAAACACTTAAAAACCATGGTATTTATATGAACGGCTCTTCTGTCTTCAAGAGTTTTCCAGCCTAGTTCATTACGAACAACTGAAGCTGATGTTCTGGATGGGACCTTAAGAGTAGTCCGTACTGCTCTATTCAAAAGAACATCAAGCCACTGTAACAGGGTTTTGGATGCATTACTCCAAACAATATCACAGTGTTTCTTATTAAACGGAATTTGAGTTCGTTTGTTTTTCTGTCTGCGTTTGGCTACAGAGCAAACAAGGACCCTGGCAGTACATTACACTACCAACATAGGGGTAGATAGCTCAGTTTGTAGAGTGCCTGGCCTGGTAATCTGGAGGCCACTGGTCCAAATCCCGCTTAGTAAATTGTTCTTTGTTTAGATCAGACTTAAAGTCAAAAATTTAATAATTGTTGATCATTTAAAATATTTCACACAGTCTATCTAGTTATCGATATTCAATTGAAAAACCTAAGACCACAGCACTCGCCAGTCTTGAGTTTACTGTCCTGGGGTTAAACTCAATCATTGGACTGAGGCCTGAAATCCAGTGTCAAAATTGAGCCCTGCATTTTAAACTCAGTGAGAGGGTAAAAGAAGATTTGTTATGCATTATTAATTCAGTAGGAACCCCCAATCCCTCCAGCATGTAATTAAATACTTTTTATGATGATAAATGAGTGATGTGACACAAAAGGAATGTGTAAAATAATTTTGTAAAGACTATTTTTTAAATTTATTTTGTTGCATACGTTCTTGTTTTGAAATTATAGACTCATGGGCAGTACCTTAAGTCTGAGGGTTAAAGAAAAAGTGATAACATGAATTTTATGGTGAACAAACTGAATTAAAAACTCTCGTGGATCATTGACTAAAGTTCTCTATTCCATTTTTATGTTCCCTTGAACCTAGCTGAAATCTAGAAAGAAAGAAAAACAGCATTCTCTTCCTTTAGTTTAAGGCTAGGGTTGAAAACTCCCTGAATAAATTGACCATCTGGAACAGAGCATTTCTCATACCTAATTCAGTTAAAAATATGTTATAGTAACTGAGGACATGGTGTAAAGTGCATTCAATGTGGAACACCAGCTGTTGAAAAAGAAAGCATCTATAATAATTACACACACAAAAAGTCCTCCAGTCATGGAACATTCGTTTTAGGAACACCTAACATCCCTATTTGGAACATCTGCTGCTCCTAATAAAAACACCTGATGTTGTAGCATCATTGAAGGAACACTTCATGTTTCTTAAAGGCACTGGACACTATTGGTAACTAAATTACTCAAAATAATGCTTGGCATAAAAATTACTTGGTACCGAGCAATCAATGGAGAGCTGTTGATAGTATAAAACATGTTTGGGAAATGGCTCCCTCTGAAGTGACACAGTTTTTGAGTGAGAGGGAATTCCTCACTCAAATATTAAAAGACCTCAGGCCTAAAGCCTTTTATTAGATATCTAAAAGTACAAACATTTTTTGCAATGCAATATTGTTTTTTCTTTCATTATTCCCTTGCAACTTTGTTGAAGTCCAAATTTTCACAGTTTTTTATTTTATGCATAATTTGGGATACACCAAGTAAAAATACCGGTCTTTAACAAAAACCAAAGGTGTCCAGTGCCTTTAATGCAAGGAATATAACACTTGTTCCCAACGGAGTCGGTGTTTCCAGAAACCATCAGTGAGTAGTCTTCACTTCCCCGTGGAACAGTTCCAATAAGCCTGACTCTATAACTGTAATTGTGTAGAAAGTTTCATCACATAAATGCTGTATTTCACAGCACAAAATTCTACATGGAGTTCCGAACGAAACATCAATAACATGATTGCAATTAGTTTGGTGTATGTTGGCCAGTTACTATTGCAGGTCGGAGATGTAATATTGTTTGACATTCGTTTGCTTTTGGGGACAGAATATTTGTCTTAAAGGCAGCGGACACTATTGGTAATTACTCAAAATAATTATTAGCATAAAACCTTTCTTTGTAACGAGTAATGGGGAGAGGTTGATAGTATAAAACATTGTGACAAACGGCTCCCTCTGAAGTAATGTAGTTTTTGAGAAAGAAGTAATTTTCCACAAATTTGATTTCGAGACCTCAGATTTAGAATTTGAGGTCTCGAAATCAAGCATCTGAAAGCACACCACTTCGTATGACAAGGGTGATTTTTCTTTTATCATTATCATGCAACTTCGACGTCCGATTGAGCTCAAATTTTCACAGGTTTGTTATTTTATGCATATATTGAGATACACCAACTGTGAAGACTAGTCTTTGACAATTACCAATAGTGTCCAGTGTCTTTAAATTTGATGATATCAGGCTCTTAAATCTAAATAAGCATTTTAGTACTTCATAAAAAAAATTTACTTGCTAAGTAAAAAATTAACTTGCTATATCATACTTTCCAGTACTAGAGCAAAGTTTTGTGTTTATTCCTCAAAAAAATATAAAAAACTATAAAAAACCTAATTGGTTATGAGGTCAGGAGAGCTGTAGATATTACAAAACATTGTTGGAAATGATACCCGTTGAAGGTTTTTCTGAAAGAGGTAAATTTTCACCATCAAATTTGAATCTGAGAAAGGAATTCAATTGATTTGCACGACGCCTTTAATAAAGGCATGAGGCACCAAGTGTATGGGTGGCCAAAAAGGCCAAAAGCTAAATAATTATGTAATTGGATTTTTAACTTTGGGTCCTGTGAGGAGGAGGCGGCCAAATCAATGCCTCATCTGCAAGTTTGCTTTAAAAGGCACAGGATTGATGCAGTGGGCATTATCTATTTATCTTCATTATGATCTTTCTGCCTAAGAATCCTACTCTCTTGTGTTCTCAGAGGGAAATCCAAGCTGGTGGTGAAAAGGAGAATTTCAGATGAGGATCTCAGGCCAACTTATAAAACTGTTGAAGAGAGGGTATAATTTTATGTCAAAGACCAGTGTCCCCACTTGCATGGGCGGCCAAAAGGGCCAAAAGCTAAATAAAATAAAAGCTAACTATATTTTTGAAAACTAACTTAAAAAGAGAAAATCAAAGAGCAATTACAATTAATTAAAGATAAACAATAATACCATAAATAAACAAACAAAATTTATGTGTTGATTGTAAATACAGAGCACCAAAAGTTTAAAATGAATATAATAAAAATAAATTAAAAAACAGCATACTAATTTAGACTAAAGGGAAAAGATGAACAATTTGTCAAAACTTGAAATAATATGAAAAATATCAATCCACTAAAAAAAAATATTACACTAAATTTAAAAAAAAAGGTTATAATAAAAAAATGTTTGTCCCTTTTAAAATAAATACACGAAATGTTTTTAAATTAACAATAAAAGAAAACTATCCAAAAAAATAATCCATTAGAAAAAAATGACACTAAAAAATACAAAAATTAATAATAAAAGAAATGTTTGTCCCTAAAAAATAATAACACAAAACGTTTTTAAATTAACAAGAAAATAAAAAAATAAAAAAAATAAATAATCCTTTAGAAAAAAAAATCACTAAATTAAACAAAAAGGTTAATAATAAAAATTGTTTGCCCTGAAAAATAGTTACACGAAATGTAAAAAAAACCAAAAAAACCCTAAAACCACCAACGTAAACTAAACTTGCACAAGCTATGTTAAAAAAAAACGAAACAAACATTGAGGGCGTCAAACTAAAGACAAATTGTGTAAAGGACAAATTTTGTAAAGGACAAAGTTTCAGAATCAACGAACAAAAGTTTTTACAAACTGACCATAAATGAACAGAGCAAACTGTATCACTGATTTTATTTTATTTTCATGAATATCCCTCACCAGTCAGAGTAGGCCAGCTTTCAGCTGCTTATGGCAATGCTCAATACGGTCTTATAAAGGTACAACAATAGTTTTTAACTTTTAAGTCGTCTTGCAATTGCATGGCCAGCATCTGAGACCATAGAGCAAATAATAGCTTTAATAATAGGGGAACACTCGCCCGGCGCTTTTTGCAGCCAATGGGAAAATCTTGGACAAAGTCTTGGCCTTAAAAACCATTGGGAAAAGAAATTCGCGACGCGCAATTATGTGCGCCCTCTATGTTGATTTATGGTCAGTTCGTAAAAACTTTTGTTCGTTGATTCTGAAATTTGTCCTTTACAAAATTTGTCCTTTACACAACTTGTCTTTAGTTTGACGCCCTCAATGTTTATTTCGTTTTTTTTTTAACGTAGCTTACGCAATTTTAGTTTACGTTGGTGGTTTTTAGGTAAGAATTAATAAAAAAAATATATATAAAGTGAAATTTTATTTTTAAGGATAATTTTTTAATTTTTTATTTAAAAACATTTAGTGTAATTATTTTTCAGGGCAAATTTTTTTTATTATTAACTTTTTTTTTTTTTTTTTTTTTTTGTTGGATAGTCTTGTTAATTTAAAAACATTTCGTGTAAATTTTTTTAGGGATAAACATTTTTTTTTTTTACCTTTTTTTTTAAATTTAGTGTTATATTTTTCTCAAGTGGATTGATATTTTTTCATATTATTTCAAGTTTTGACAAATTGTTCATCTTTTCCCTTTAGTCTAAATTAGTATGCTGTTTTTTATTTTATTTTTATTTTATTCATTTAAAACTTTTGGTGCTCTGTATTTACGATCAACACATAAATTTTGTTTGTTTACATATGGTATTATTGTTTATCTTTAATTAGTTGTACTTAGTTAGTTAGTTTTCAAAAATATAGTTAGCTTTTATTTTATTTAGCTTTTGGCCCTTTTAGCCGCCCATGCAAGTGGGGACACTGGTCTTTGACATAAAATTATACCCTCTCTTCAACAGTTTTATAAGTTGGCCTGAGATCCTCATCTGAAATTCTCCTTTTCACCACCAGCTTAGATTTCCCTCTGAAAACACAAGAGAGTAGGATTCTTAGGCAGAAAGATCATAATGAAGATAAATAGATAATGCCCACTGCATCAATCCTGTGCCCTTTGAAGCAAACTTGCAGATGAGGCATTGATTTGGCCGCCTCCTTCTTACAAGACCCAAAGTTAAGAATCCAATGACCTCCTTTTAATGTCTTATTGATCTGAAAAGAAGAAGCTGTAAGTATGTATTGTGTTGGTTTGTGGGTGGGCCATGTTGATTCAGGAATAGTCTTCATTCCAGAGGTTTTATCAAATCTGTTTGAAGTCCATGGGTGGTTTGGGATGATGAAGTAAGAAACTATTCAAGAGGAATACTTAAATAACATTTGCAAAGTTTGACATGAAGGATGCAACTCTGAGGGTATGGGTAAAAGTTGGGCGTTCCTTTCTATAATTTTGGAGCAATCCTAGGCTGTTTAGTGTTTTCTAAAATGTAGTATTTAATTGATACATAAGTTGTATTCAGGCGTTCTAAGCATAGATGGTTTACCCAAGCATGATTTTAGTGAACTGAAGCAAGAGAGGACAAAACTAGGGTAACATTTTAAGGGATGCATACTTTTTTGTACAGGAGGCACTTCAGCCCATTTGAAACTATAGTTTACACTGAGATTTTCCCTCTTGCGCTCTTGTGTCATTGACTAATTTTGTTTAAGATAATCTGACATTGAAATAACACTGACAAGCATTTGGGTATACTTTGGTTTATGCTTACACTGATGTGTATAAAGTGCTTAGAACCAGGGGGGATTCGTACCTATGACCTTCTTATTGCTAGAGCCGATACTTACCACTAGACCACCAAGCAAAGCGCGGTGGTTAGAGGCAGTTTGCATCCTATGCAGCGGCTACCATAACGATTAAATGTATTTAATTATTGCATCATGGATAACTAATGTAGTTTTGTTTTTACACATAATGGGTTACACTCTCATTCTCGAAAACTCCTGTAATGTTTGATGTGTACTGATTATGTATACATCCATCGCACTAAAAAATGACTATAATTTGTTAGATCATATTACATAGTAGATGTGTTCCCATGTATAGTAGAGACCCAATCCCGTACAGTGCCAATCAATGAACCCGCACCTCGATACATTTTGTAAACCAAGTTTCAGATAGTTTTCCACTATATGACGAGTCTGACAATAAACTCTTTAAACTACAAGACACTATTGTCATTGCTTAAAGGCACTGGACACCTTTGGTAATTGTCCAAAACCAAAATGCTCATCCCAACATATGCATAAAATACTTATTCTTTGAAAACTTTGGCTCAATAGATTGTGCCAGTCTCGCATAAGTCTTGCGCGTATTTGAACTTCCGGGACCATTGTGGTCCCAACCTTAAGGATTTTTACGTTGGGGAGATTTTGTTTTGTCCATTACTTTAATTTAAGGACCTTACGACCATAAAAAATTCATATGTTGTTGAAGATGTAATACTAGTTAACAATACAAGTACAAATAAATTCAACAAAATCACAATAAAAAACCAATATTAAAAATTGACCTCAGGTCAAGTTACTTGAAAAAAATTAAGAATTTGTGCCCATCTCCGATCACGAATCCTACGCAGACGCTTGTTTTGTTCGCGCGTGGCATTTAAGCATCAGCTTCCTGTTTAAACTGCGTCACGGGTTAATCTAACGCCCTCGCGAACATTGTGTGTCCGCGTAAAACCCAGCTTTTGATAATGTCACAATCGGGCGTAGATTTGCAACAGGGGTTTCAACAAATTTAAGATCAAATAAACATCCTTGTCCCA
Organism: Asterias rubens; assembly: GCF_902459465.1. Classification (NCBI taxonomy): domain Eukaryota; kingdom Metazoa; phylum Echinodermata; class Asteroidea; order Forcipulatida; family Asteriidae; genus Asterias; species Asterias rubens. The sequence continues at coordinate 15,406,712 of NC_047067.1, forward strand.
AACTTTCTTTTCGTCTATACATAAACTATAACTGATTAATTGGATAAATGTTTAAAAATCTAAAACTAAATTAAACAAGCTCTAATGAGTATTTTTGTTGTTCAAATTCGGTATTTAGAATAATTTAGAGCAAAGATTTGATTTGATAGAAAACAAGTTTTTTGTTTGTCGTGTTTTCTCGCTCCGGTGCGCGTGAGACTTGCTATTGGACTTGGACATTAATCTTTTCAAGCGAAAAAAACAAAACACCCTTGCACAACTTCATGTGCTTTCAGATGTGTAATAAATGGCGTCAAGTCTGAAGGATTTTATTATTTGAGAGAGAAATTACCTCTTTCTCAAAAACAATGCCTGTATTACTTCAGAGGGAGCCGTTTCTCACAATGTTTTCTACTATCAACAGCTTTCCATTACTATTTACCAAATAGGTTTGTATGCTAACAATTTGAGTAATTATATTTTTTACCAATAGTCTCCAGTGCCTTTAAATTTGCAATTGTAAAAATTCAAAATATTTTTTTTAACAAATCCTTTGGTTCTATATGGTCCTGGTGTTTTTTTGTGAGAGTGATTTAAGAAATTCTTCCATTATTAAAGTTTTAGAGGTTGTTTATTTTCTCTTTGGCATACAAGTAGGAATACTTGACACATCAGATGATTAATAAATGATGAGATTTACAAGTTGTGTGACACTCTGCCCATTTCCCATTGCTGAAAACCTTGCCTGGAGATTGGGAGCCAATTTAGCAGAGTGAGTGTTGGTCACGTCCTGTGCTTGCGAATCATTAACTGCTAGGACAATTAAGAACTCCCGACAGAGACAAACATTACATGGCCATCTTAAAAGAAAATTATGTTCTTTAAAAGTACATTCTAATAGAGGATAGTCCACCAGTATTCAAGAAGGACAGAATGTGTGTTTTTTCTAATGGCTTTTTATTCAAAGTAAACTTGTCTTCTACATAAGACAATCCTAGAGGGTTCAGATGGACAGTTAAATGCAAAAAATAAATGAAGTATACATGTATAAGTTATTAAAACTGTTCAGGTAATATGTAAAGCATTTGGTCAATATTGTTAGGGTAAGGGAGGCTTATTAATTCTTGGAGTGACTGTTTAACGTGATGCTTCTTTGAGTTAGGAAAATATTCACTTGTACTTATTCTCAATCAAGGAGCAATCTAATGCTCTGAATCAAAAAAAGTTTAAAATAATAATTTGTTTTTGTCTCTCTCTTTCATTATTACTGCATTATATGAGAATACATTACTGCACTGGTATGATGTGAATAATGGGAATATTGGTGAAATTTTAAAATTAGTTAATTTACATACATTTTTACTTTTTCCCTAAAATGATTGTTGTTGAAACAAGTGTTGGTGAAATGTCAAATTATTTATTTTCCCAAATGTTTAAAAAAAATTCTGAAATGATTTCATAACTGACTGTATATACCTACTTCCTTCAATTTCTTTTTCCTTTTTGCCATTTGACTGTCACTCTAAAACCTCTGAAGATTCACAACCGACTGTCTTTTGTTGTTGAATGAGTCCGATTTTCATCCATTGGTGGAGAAGCAAATCCTACCTGATACACTCACATCCAAACTGTGATGCTTTCCACAGGATACATGTCAGAATCTCATCACATTGATTTCCGTTATTGACGAGCGGTTGAAGTGAGTGTCACTTTACGACAGCTAGCGGGTTTCTCTACACTCTCTATAATATGCACTCATTAAAGGGTTATGCAGGGGATTAACTCGATTCTAACCCCACTGCCTTAGGGATGCGGTACTGTGTGCTATTGATGAGTTTAGGGGGGACAGTCGCTGGAATTCTTTTTGGTTTCAGATGTCTGTGAAATTGGGAATATCAGGTCAAGTCATACATTAGCATGAAGGATGCGTAAACTAGAACTACTGCTCAAATGTTATTATCAATGATATACATATAAAGTCCTCAGTCTGAGAACACTTTTTGTAGATCTAGATGTTGTTTGTATTATTATTATTATTAGTGGTGTATTATTAACAGTAGGCCTACTGCATTACAACAGCTAAAAGGCAAAATGTACAGTTTACAAAAACAATCATTTATTAAAAGCATATAAGCAGTATAATACAAATACACACAGAAATGGAAAATAGATAAGTAGGAATATTAAAAAATGCTCTTATAGTGATGGCACAATACTCACCAATTTTGACGAAATTTTTAATAAAAATAACATGCAAACATGTCGCTCATAATCCCTAGAGAAGCTGTCAGCACGATAAACACAGTAAACAATGTCTTTTGTAGACTAAAACAGGCATGATTCAGTCTTAATACACTGGTGTTGGACAGGGACTATTAATTAACTGTCATTTTTTGCCATAAAACTGCATTCCAACACAAACATGAAAGGTTTGTAAAGTAGGTTAACTTATTCAAATCAGCCCGTCAAATATCTATCATAGGAGTTATTAAAACTATGAATGATGCACTTTAGCCAATGTGAATTTTATGTTAGACTTGTCATCGCAGAAAAGGTTGAGTGGAATTTGTCATAATTATTTAAAACCCATTAGCACTCATGTGCAAAGCCAATGTTTGTCATTTTACATTTAGGAGGGCAGGGAAAAGTCAATGTTAATGCAGAATGTAATAGAAAGAATTTTTATTTGTTACAAGTTTAGGTTGTTGTGGAGAGGATCATTTTTATTTCAAATGATTTACACACAAATTTATTTGCTGTTACTGAACAGAAGGTTTGAGATTGTAAATATGATGTTATATTAACTTAATTAGAAAACTGGTCATGTATATACAGTGTATTAGCGTTGGTTTGTGAATACTTGCGTTTTATGTTTGTCGAAATATTGGATAATATTATTTAGTCATGACACTGTTGACAATAAACTTGTAGTGTAAAAACAAACTTAATGTTTAGCAGAAAGCTTGGCTCTAGTAAGTGATCTTTCTGAGATGTGGAAGCATCCGATATGTTCCCGTTTGGGGATCAGGTCAGCTCAGTGTTTTTTTCCCCATCTTTCATCTCAGTGAACCCTGGTTCAAATCCCACCTCAGACCAGAGCCTTGCATGTAGATTGGGTTTTCAGTCCCTACCTGATTGCATGGGTTTCTTCCCCATTGAAGTTCCCTCTCACATCTAAAACTGAACACTAACTCTTCTCATTTCCTAATCATCCTGGCACGTTTAACTTGTGCGTAAAGCGCTCGCCTCTCACCAAGGTGACACTGGTTCGATTCCCGGCCGGGGCCATGTGTGAGTTGAGTTGTGAGTTAGTCCTCTGCTGTGCCACGAGGGTTTTCCTCCCTCAGGAAATAAAATCAAGCACTTTCGATCTTTTGCTGTGCTCCTTGGTCATAATGGGTTGATATGGCTGGCAGCCAAAGGCGCCCTTGATGCCAGCTTTAACATGGTGAGCCGCATCCTTCACAATTCAGCTCTTAGCTGCGAGTAAGGGTGATAATTCCCCCCCCCCCCCAAATTATTATTATTATCCGGTTATGGGCACTAATTATGACTGTAAAGGCCCTAATCAAAAACTTTTTTGTTTACTTTGATCTAAAATTGAGTCCTATTACTATGGTATAAGGATGATTGGTTAAGCATAACAATTTTAAACTAGAGCGAGCTGTTTCTCACAATGTTGTATTCTTTCAACAGCTCTCCATTGCTTGTTACCAAGTAAGTTTTTATGGTAACAATTATTTTGAGTATTTATATCAACAGTGTCCTTGAAACTCATTTTGAATCTGGTCTTGTAAAATACACTTAAATATAAATATTGAGCTACAAGCCCTGCAAATTTGAGTCCTGTAGCTGGTGCCAAAGAATCAATCCATGGAAACTTAGGCTGTGCACATTCTCTGATTATAAGTAGGCCTACTTACTTTCCACTTCTTTTGTTACATTCACAACAGATTGAAGTGCACCCTTTTGCATATAGGCACTTTGATTTTTGGTTGTTCTTGTCAGAGGAAATTTCCACTCCATTCTAATGTGCAGAGTTGATGATGAATGCCTGTGATACTGGGAACATCGTTTAGGGGTTATTATATTGTTCACTGCTCTAGAATTCATCCAGGTAATATGCCTATGATTTTTTTCACAGAACTCGGGGAAAGAGTTCACACATTGGTGTGTGTGGGTAAAACCAAAATGAATATTCTTTGTCCCTGATGCAAATTTAACATCAATTATGTTGTTCAGGTTCTAAAACGTTCCTGAGGTCCCCATAGGCCACATGTAAACCTCTTAAAACTCAACATGTACTTCAATAACATATTATGGCAATGTGAAATTGCCTTTAGCAATTTTACATGTCAATCTCCCCAAATCACATCACAACATTCTTATTTTATTGTTATTCAGTCCTGGAGAAAGCATTGTGTTATACACTTTGGCTGTTTTCTTTCCATTACTATTTCAGAAAGCTCATTAATATCTGAATGCGAGTTTTTGTAGAGAATTTATTAGTGTTTCATTGTCCAGTGTTGACAGAGTCTAAAATCAGATTTAACTACACTAGTCCTTCAGTGTTAAGCCGTCGTTCCCTGTGGGTACTACGTGTACGTCAAAGTCTAAGCACTATACAGGTGTTTCCAAGAATAACAGTCAGTCAGCATTATTGTCAAAGAATTGGCTATCCATAGTGGGTTATATACACTGAAAAGGCTAGAAACTGAAATGAGAGGCATTGAAACTAACGACGTAGGCTAATATAAGTATAAAGTAGGTTAAGCTGAGCAAGATTACAGTGTTTGCTCTCACAAAATCAACATTAACTTAAATACAAAAGGGTGAACTTGCACTGTCCAATAAAAACCCCAGATTTTCAAATAGGATGATAAACTGACTGATATTCAATTCTACTTAAAAACGAAAGTACTCTTGGTTCATCTTCAACGTCATCTGTGTTTTTCTCAGAATACTGATCTCTATGTTTGAATTGAGGTAAACATAACAAGATGCAAGTGTCTTATTAAGTCTGCTGTGAGATAACAAAAGCAAAACCTGTAAAATTATGTAAACACTGGCTGTTGTGTTAGATTGGAATGTTGAAGGATGCTCTGTTGAGAATGGCAAGCATTTTAAGATCTTTAAAATCAAAAGACAAAAATAAGCTGGAATTTCATTCAATTATCCTCATTTGTCACCCTGTCCTTTTTTGTGACTCATGTCAGTATTCTGCCCAAAGCCCTCTCTGTCACCCTTAGTCTTTTCTCAAGATGCTTGGTGGTTGAGAATGGCAAGCATTTTAAGATCTTTAAACCTAAAGACAAAAATAAACTGGAATGCTTTTTTTGCCTTAGACTTGACTCAAGACTTTTGGTGGTTGTCCATGTCTTGGCACCATACCACCGGCCAAGTATGATGCACTGATCAAATACCTGGCTTTTCAGGGATAAAGGAAGGGTGTGGTCTCAGAAGACATAGCTGAGTGTGCCAAACTTCATCCAAATTGGATTCTTCTCTTTAATTCCTCTCCTGTTTCGTTATTGAAGGTGATCTTCTTGCCCAGATAGATGTTAGTGGTTTACTATCTCCAATTTTTTTTACTGGACTGCTACTTTGAAGTTTTGAAGTTTTCAATATTGCTAATCACATGACCCTCTATTTTCTTTATAGTCAAATAGAAAGGTTTGCGGTAACACTATATAATGACTATCTCATGAGTTGGGGTGGTTTTTATTGAAACCGAAAGTTCTTTTCAGAACCATCCCAACTCATTAGAGATAGTCATTAGATTGTGTTACCGCAAACCTTTCTATATTGTATTTCCACCATGCAAGGTTTCAAATCCTACTTTATATTCATGTTAAGGCTGGCCTACTTTCATCTGCATAATAAATAATTCCACTTTATTTTAGGGCAGTATTTCCATGAGAATATTTCTCAGATGGTAACAATACCTACTTACAATGGAACATACAGATCACAATTCCTCAACAACTTTGTTCTGATCACGAATTGAAATGTAACCAAGCCACACTGTAAATCAGTTAAACTCTAGATTTTCAGTAGGGGGTGCTAGGAATTCTAAAGAACAAGAAACGCACAGAAATCAATCTTTGTAAACACTAGAGTGCGTCACAGCCTTTCACCTGGAATTCCTAGCTTCTGCCATGCATTTTAAAAAGCTTGGGCTTTGAATATGCCAACGTCAACTTTAACAAGGGACTGAATAAACTGCACAGGGTGATGAAAGGGTGAATTCAATCAAATTGATTCACAGTAACATTGCTTCAACATTCAACATTCCAACTATCCTATTTCAATTGATTTAAGAAAGTTTGAATTTTGAAAAAAACATTTTATATTTTTCAAGATATTGATTTTGTAGCTGTCTATCTTGATTTGTCATATACCTTAAATTATTGTAAAATACCTTAAATTTAAAATTATAATTTGTTTACCAAAATATTTGTGCTTTTCAAGATGTTGTCTATAGTTTGTGATATATTTTAAAACTAGTAGTAACTTGCCTATTTCAATCAGTTTAACATTGTGAACACTAAAAGTCTCCCAGTGGAATTGGTAGCCTACTCAAAGTACTATGTAAGGTTCTCCATGCTTACGACACCAAGTGTGATGCGAAATAATATTAATGATAGCGATGGTCACTTGAAGTGCAAGCGTATAATACAAAAGATATGGAGCTGATTTATAAACAGATTTTGAGGGCTCTGAAAATGTAATGGATCAAACACATTTCGAATTAGCTTTACAAAAAAATAATTCAAAAGCAGGTGTCATTTTGGAGACGGGGCCATATTTCAAGACATGATATTTATTGGCAGTGCACCGTACCCTGTTAATTGAGTCTTGTTAATTCATCTGCTGGCAAATCACACTAGGCATTTTTAATTAAAACGTCAAGCGTTGGTCCGTCTTATATTTCCTTCTGCTCATCGAAGGTAGCTTATATTGCCTGCCTGCATTCTCCTCTTCAATTCATTCCTTTTTTTGCTCTTCTAGTTGCCCTCCTGTCATGTTCTGTTCTGGATTTTTTATATTTATTGTGTGCTTTTTGCTTGAATAATTATTGTTTTCGTTATTATTTTGATTGGTTCATTGCTTTTCGTTTAACTTTTGCTGTGCTTGTTGATGTACTTGTATTTGTTGAGGTCAAATAAATAATAATAATAATAATAATAATATTTCATCACACTAGTATTCCTATATATTTGGCTTAGAATTGCACCCTCTCTTGACTTGAACCGTGAACAGCAACTACAAAACTTTTTTTTTTTTTTCTAGATTTCTGTTCTTATTTCACATTGAAGACATATTGACTGGTATACTTCGGTAACTAGTGTGCGTCTATTCCCCCTCGGGCTTGTGAGTGACCAGAAGAGGGGCCTATTTCCCTGGGCCTTCGGCCTTGGGTAGGTCCCTCTTCTGGTCACTCAAAGTCCCTCGGGGAA